>NW_008600613.1:0-25289 GCF_000691845.1 Merops nubicus
ATTTGTTTTTAATAGGAAAGTTTATTACTTTATTACTGAAAATGGTTCTAGCCTACCAGCTAGAAACTGTTCATCACTAAGACTGATAAGGCAGGAATTGGCATTTCCTCTTTCACAGTCTACAAACCAGAGAGTTTCATGTTGTTATATGCCTACAAGATTTATTTGACAATCTAGAAATACACAAGGTTTCCACCAGTAAAAGCACAGGAATTTTCTCAGTGGTCACTGCCATTGCTTACATTTTGAACAAAAAAATCCCATGTAGTATTGCATATGAATAAACAAACTTTGGTTCTCTTTCTACCTGGAGAGCTCCTAAGGTCCAATCTCTGACTTGTTAAACAATGGCTTGCAGAGGACAACAAGGCAGCTGGAGGCCACACTGAATGCTACATTCTGGAAAGCTTGGGACACTGTAGAACTTAATAAGTTTTTTGAAGGCACTTTTTTTGAACATCATCACCTCTTCAGGCAGTCTGGAAAGAATTCTGGCATTTGTGTGAGACTCTTTCTTGTCAGCAGTCGCTGCTTTGGAGCTACATTGCTCAAGACTACCAGTCACTGGCACACTGTTGCAGCTAAGGGAACGTGCTGTCTTTTTCTTGCCTTGAACAGACAAATAACTAAATAAAAAAGAGGATAACTTGTGTTTGGTAACATCTTGAACATCTTCTGGAAAACAGTCATCTAGAGGCTCCCCTTGACCTTTCACTTGTTGACTAATCACGCACGTACTGGGACTCACCAACTTCTTAGGCTGAACTACTATTTTACTAGAAGGCATTTTGTATTTCCCTCCATCTAGATAAAGCTGGGAGGCATTACTAACAGCATCAGAACTAGGCTTCACTATCGTATTAGGGAGCCTTGCCCCATCACCAGGATTGATGCAGTGCAACCCATAATTCTGGCTAACGATCTGGGCTGCAGTGTGTTGAATGATGTTCCAGTCCTGCAGAATGTCTTCCCTGGTTGTGAACTGAGACGTTACAGTAAAGCGAATGATGAACTTGTCACGAATGGTTGCTGGAATAAGGAAGAGCCTGCCAGAATTACTTAGTTCTTTCAGGAGTTTTTCTGTCAGGCAGTTGGAACCCTGTTTTAAATATGAATAACAAAAAAAAACAAATGCTATAGTTAGAATTTCCAGTGATATCCAAACATCTCCATAATGGCAGCATTACAAATTCTTGCATTAAAGTTTATTCACAGTTCGTAATGCCTGGGGAGAGATCAGCTGTGGTCAAGTCATTCCAAAGAGACACACTGAAGGCCCAGTCTTTACCTTTAGACGAAATACAACCAGTCCAAGATGTCTCTTGGCAGGAATTTCAAAGAGTGGATCACTTTTAACCAGGGATTCAAAGAATTTGGCTATTTCGGTACCCTGTAATTAAGGAAAAAAAGTAGTTATGTATTTGTCACAAACCCACTGTAAGACACTAAATTAAGTAGTTAAAAATAATTTATTTCCATACTAAAAGGTATCATTCCAATGCATGAGTGGCAGCAAACAGGAACGGCAACAAAATTAAGTATTTTAAAGTCTGTCTCTATTTGCCCAAACACTACATTCAACAAGAGTAACTAGACTATACACAGGAATTTTCCAGAAGGTTTGAAAATGGAATGTTCCTTCTCAAATTACAGTCCTTCTGTAGCAACCACTGATCCACAGTACGATCCTCTCTCCATCAAAGACTTTGGCCTGTAAATTCGGATAGCAATGGGTCCAGCCGTCCATCACAGCCCACCTCCCTAACAGCTGCCACTCTGCCTCGAAGAAAGCTTCTACAGGTTGGCAGTACTCAGTCATGTGCAGAAGGCATCGACTTACCAGGTCACTTGCCTTTTCCTATTGCTTCCAAGAAGGCTACAGGAAATGTTTTGTCTACAGAATCAATCTTTAACGATTACTTAAGAGTAAAATCAGCATTCGTTTAGTGTTCACGTGCAAGCTTTGTGCATGAGAGGATGGCTGTTACTCGTCCTTGCATCACTGGATTTATTAAACTCAGCTACCAATAAATCGATATAATACATTTACGCTTGCATTGCTAATTCACATACATGTCGGACATGAGCTTGAAGCTTTTTCACCCCAAATGAACGAATCACAAACCACAGCTTCAAAGAGCGGAATCGACGACTCAGTGGAATTTGCCAGTGCTGTGAAAACACAACAGTGTATCAGTGAGTGAAAAAAAAAACAAACAACAAAACAGAAAGGAGTGTCCCCTTAGGCTGCTATGGCTGCTGCTTCAGACTCAAGAGATCTGTTTGGATAAATTGTTTTGTATTTCTGAAAATCTGTTAAACCTAGGAAACAGCCAACGAAATGCTACGCCTACTTATTTTCCAATTCTTTGCAAAAATAATTTGGCTATTAGGCTTCATCCACGGCCTAGGCATGCTTAGATTTTTTTAGTTAATTACCAGCTAATAACAGCACCTATTTTACATCTAAGGAGAATTATCGATTCAGGAAGTATCCATGTACACTTTAGGACTGCATGCTCACTTCAGTTCCTGTAATCTGCATATTTAAGGCCCTTCCTGAATATCTTCCCGAATCAACTCTGAACAGTGAGAGCTGATACAAAGGCAGACCCTTCCAGAGGAAGTAACACCTGCTGCATGGAGAAGAGTGACAAAACCTGTGCAGGAGTACTTCCAAGGAGCTACACAACTACATGCAGGGTCCTATTTAACCACAAGAGGGACTCATTGATACATTTTTTCCCCTTCCCTCCTTACATTCAACGCTCTAGTGAAAAGCACTATTGATTTCAAGAAAACAATTATCTTTTCAGGACTAGGGTGAGATCATAGCAGAAGCAATTGGCTGTGAATATTCTTTTGTTTTACTGTACTGAAATCTGCTGTAAAATGGATCTAAAGGGAAAGGGCTCTTGGATTTTAGGAATACCTTAATCTGGAGAGAAGTAAAATTTATTCTACTGCTGTTTCAGAGCATGGCGTTTCTATTGCTACTCTTTTCTCTCTTTTATTACATTCAGAGATACAAGAAAACCAGCCAAAAAGCCACCAGTAGGAATTACTTCAGCAACACAATGCACAGAAACGACCCTTCTAACTAAGAAGTCAAGGGTGGATCCCTATCTGTATAAAAATCTTAAATACTTCAAATCTCTATTTCTGAAAGCAATTTTATCATTAATTTTCATAACCAAGGCTCACTTCAAAGTTTTATTATTTAATCTGCATTAGAATCTCAGTATACTTGGTGTTACGCTTTTATGTAATAAGACAGCTATGAGATAAGCACACTCCAGAGTGTGAGGAACTTCGCAGTCTGTCTGAACATTTACAGGCAATTTAAAATATCAGCTCAAACAACTTACCATGAAATCAACAGCAGCTCCTGAGTTGGGATGCCTGAGGTAGACAGGGTTAACACTGAAGGTTTGATGTAACTTGTATTTATCCTGAACCCTATCAATTGTAGAATGAACTGTATTTAGCAAAAAAAAAAAATATGTAGAGAAAGACTTTGCAGTCTGCATTTTATCCTTTTGGCATTGTTTGTGTTTTGTCTTTACTCACCAAAATCCAGTGCAGTCAAAATGAACCATCATCCATTTAGAAGGGTTAAACGTAAAGGAATCTGCATATTCAATTCCATCCAAGAACAATCGAAACTCGGGACATACAAATGCTGTTCCTGCATATGCAGCATCAATGTGAAGCCAGAGTCCCTCAGCATCACCTGTTGGAATTGAAATTGTTGTTATGTCAGGGACAGAAGGAATCAAAGCACATACTTAATCTCTCCTCTCTGAAAACTAAATGTGTGTTTTTGCAGGAGGCAGAGAGGCTGACAACAAAAAAGCAAAAAAGACAAACAACTGATAGTTCTATTTTTATCCTATAGCTATGGATCCAGAAGCCCAAAATACAGGATAACTCTGAAATCAGATGGACATTATAACAAAATTGACCATTCCACATTTCATATGAGTGAGGTTTGTGAATGTTAGATTTCTCCCACTTGCCTTTTTAGCAAGCGAAATTCCCTGGTACAAGTCAGTTGCACAAAGCCAAGATAAAGACACGGTGGCAAGCAAAAAGGATCCAGAGATAGAAGACACACTCTGATCCATAAGAGAAAGCATCACAAGTCTTGAGCAGCTACTTGCTCGAATTTATGCTGGAATAGGATCTGCAACCATGTTAAATTTACCTATTGAACTGGTGGCTATGAAGAATGTCTTACCAAACACTACCTTCAAAACTCCTTTGCTAGGTTGAATATTTATGTATCCATCCTACAACAGTACTGCACTCTCTCCTGTACAGTCTGTGTTCCCCAAATAACCACATTAAAGATTTATCAGTTGGCAAATTTAATCCATCTTGAATAGAATGTATTTTAGCATCCTAATCTAAATGTTATAGAAAGCACTGCAAAGTCTTGTGCTGACTCTGTCAATCTTTGAGACATTTTGAGACATGTTGGTAAAAGTCAGGTCATTAGTGTTTTCACTCTCCTCAGTTTTGGCACAAAAAATTCTCATACTATCTTTCCGGTGCTATCATAATTTAAAATCAGGAAAAAAAAACACCACCACACTTACAAATCGGACCCAGTTCTGAGAGATTGTCAAAAGCACAGACACCAGTTGTACCCAAAGTTGCACAAACCTAGAATAAAACAAACCTGTTAAGAAGCAATTTTTTTTAAAGAAGTGGATGCAGCACCTTGGAGGTGTAAAGGCTAACACAGACAGCTGAAATACTTCTTGTTCAATAAACTGGAAATTCTTGTATACTTTTTGATATTCAGCTAATGTATTTTAACACAATTTAACACAAGAAACATTTCAGATGTAATTTTATATTGACATTAAGAATACAACACTTATATCAGTACCCCCAACCAGAAAGTTGAACATACAAAGACTGGCACTAGGCCTTTCTTTCTGTCTTCTGCAATGGCTTTCTTCAGAGTTTCACCTCTGAGGGAAAAGTTCTCATCCACAGTCAGAAACTTCATCTTCACAAGAGAAATCAAGCCAGCCTTTTCAACAGAAGAATGTGCCTTAAAAAAAAAAAAAAAAGGTAAGTAAGAAAAAGTAAGAAAGCGAACTCTGAGGTAAACTACAGCCTTTTAAGAGGTTGCAAGAAAAACAACTATAAGGTCTTTTTTACAATCCACATTAATACAAGTCTGAAAGTTTCTTCTCTGTAACTAAAATAATGCACTGTAACTCCAAGGAATGCTCCATTTATTTGGATACTGGTCTCTAAAAGGTAGTAATAGGCATCATCACCTTGTGTTTGGAGATCCATTTATCATAACTCAGACCTTAAAGGAGCATCTAGAAATGGATCAACCTCAGCTTACTCCCTCCTTCCTGCCATGAGATAAAAATACCTGAAGTGTGAAGTGTTCTGGGTAGACCAAAACCCCCTCGCAACAAAAAGCCCTTTTAGTTACATTAAGAAAGAACCAGCACAAGTCTCTCTCCTGCTGCAGTTTTCACAGGGGAATAGCTCAACAGCCCAAGGACAGAACAGGTTTGCAGGCAGAGTCACAGTACTATGCAGATGCTTCCTCCAAGCACAAGCACAGAAGCCTAGAGCAGAGACCACAACCAGGAGCAACAGAGGTAATGCCCACATGCCTGCCTCAGTGGAAGGAGGCTGTGAAGAAAAACAAAGGCTGAAGGACTTGAAAACTGCTGGCATCCTACAAAACCTCATCTCACGCTGGTTTTGTTTCCCCATCTGCAGAAAGAAACACTAGAGGGATTTGCTCATGCTTGAGAGGCATTCATGTTTGTTTTGTTCTCTTCATATAGAAATGTGAGTTCACATTGTATAGTCTGGGTGAGACAGCACAAGTGAATTTGTTTCCTTTGTAACCATAAGAACCTACCTGATCAGATGCATAAGCAATGAGGCGAGAATTGAGTGAGGACTCATCAGTGTCTGGCTCAGAAAGCTTCATCTCCAGAATTTTGTTTTTCCTTGCAGCTAGTAGTGCAACCAAGGTTGCTTCACTCACAGTGCTCTGCAAAGACATGCTCATTTACTGCAACATATTGCTACTCTATTGCTATTTCATCAGGGTTTTACTGAAGCCATTGAAATGCTCAGCTGCCCATCCCCTCTTTTATTTCTACTATGACTTTCCGGGATGCAGTGGAAAGTCACCAGCTATGGACCAGCAACACAACACAAAGCCTTTTAACTGCTGTATATCTTTAACACGCAGGACTGAGTTGAGGGAAGCAAACAAATCAGATTTTCCTTTTGTTCTACTACAGCTATAATGTAGTATCTCCCACAACAACTACAAACCTGAGCAAAATTCCTTGTAACAACAGAGAGCCTCAGCACTGACTACAGAGGATACTTGCTTAGGCCTTATGAAGGGAAGCAAAGGTCCAGGCCTTGATCTTGCAACTCTCAGAGATAGAAAGTAGACATGAGAAAAAGAAAAAATAATTTGAGTGGCCGAGGATAACTGGCAGAAAGACAGGGACAAGGATTCCTTTGCTAATTATGTAAACATTACTTTAGTGAATAATTTGGTCATGTGAAACAGACTGAAGAAACCAAATCTGATTCTCATTTGTCCTAGTAAGGCCACAAGAGTACCTGCTCCTTATTCATAACACAAAGAGGACTAAAAGCAATAGCAATTCCTCTTCTATAATCTTCTACATTTAAAACTAAAATTTAGGAAAGTAATGTCAAATTGGGATTTATGTCTATCCAAACACATAGATCAAATCTTGTTGGATTTGCCTCCAGGAAAACTGCTACTGAACATGGAAAGTCACTTGAGTGAAAACAAAATGTTGATGAGCTCACATTTGATCTCCCCTACCTGTAATACTCCTCCACCCACACTGTCAGGATGGTGGTGTAGGAATTTGTCTGGGAGGCCCAGCATTTTAGCCAACCAATCCATCACATTCATTTCCAGTTCTGTACAGGCTGGACTGGAGGCCTAGAAAAATAAAAGAGAGACTGAGACTGTAATTCACTCTGCAAACCCAATATGAGCACAACCCTTAATGTAAACTACATATCACATTTTAATTAATAGCTATTAACACTTTTTAATTGCTTAACTGTAGCTGCTGCAGGAGGTTACAAAATACTCAGATCATCTGGGACAGGCCACCGAGCAATTATTTTCAGAAGAGGAAAAATAGGAAATTTGTTCTCCCAAAAGAGCAGGAGAACTGGAACAGAGCCCAGCCCAGCCTGCCGTCATGGACGGTGGCTCTCTTCTGCCTGCAGTGCTTGTGTAACAGTCTTGGCCCTGAAACTAGACAACAGGGAAAAATGCTCACAGTAGGATACATGAAGAATTAGAAAACAGACATTTCTAGAGGTGTGTTTTCTTCATTCACCTCTTACTACTAGGTAATGTTTGCTCTTATATGTTGTTTTTTCTTCAAGTGACAGTTTTCATTTATGCAAAGAAGACAATTGGTTAAAGAGAATAATTATGCTGACTCACAGAACAAGAAAAAACTATTACCTGCTCCTGCATAATATACACAGGAGATGAATATCTAAAATAAGAACAAAATGAAAAAATTACCCATGTGAATCCCAAGCAGTTAATTGCATCGGCCAACATATCTCCAAGGAGTGAAGGCCAGGAAGTAAGAGCTGGAAAGTAGGCGTGCATGTGTGGACTTTGCCAGTGGACTACCTAAAACAAAAATTTCTAGAAGTTAGCTCTGAAAACACCACAAATTTCTGCGCAAGATCTTGTGATTAGCATCTGTTTAAAGCAACAGAAATGGATCACAGCAACGTAACATGCAATTCTAGATCTGTTAGCAGAAAGCTCTGGAGATGATATCAACAGGAGTGCAGCACTCGCAAACGATAACACTGTGCCGTTATTAGATAAATTCCAAATTATAGCAAAAGCATTTATCTGAATTAAACAGGCAGACAAAGATTCTGAACAGGAAAGAATGGTCCTTTGAACACTGCACAACAGAGTCAGAAATATTTATCAAAATATTTATCTTTATAAGGGGAATCCTTGCAACAAAGTTGCTCTTGTTCATTTTGTCAGACCACAGCTTGCCTCTGGCTCCACACTGCAAGTTACAATTATATAGCCCCCCTCTTTACACCTGAAGGAGATGGTACATGGGACACCAGCATAAGCACGTTTCATGTGAATACCTCACCCTCATCAGATCAACTTTCTGCAAACATCTATAAAGAAAATTTTAAAAGACTTTGAAACAGTGTCTTACATAAAACTTTTCATTAGGTAATATGAACTCCCTTAGCAGAATCTGCAGTGTTCGTGTGCGAGAGGAAGGACACCTTTACATTCACAGGCAGAGGCCCTGTAAAGCTAAATTCACCAGGGTCAGGAAGCCAAAGGCTTCCCTCTAAGCAAACATGAGTTATTCTTAATATATAAAATACTTCAAAAAAACCATTCAGTCTATCCCCTAAAACTGTAGTTAGGAATACAATAGTAATCTGCAGAATCCTTCTGTGGACATAATGCCTGCAATATTTATTCTACATTTGGGTTCTGCAGAACATGTGCATTCGTAGGATTCAGTGTTCACCTCAGGTAGTAACATTTTTTTCTTGTAATGATTATGCTTCACTTCTTACCCCAGGCATAATAATCTTCTCTATATCTCCAAAGATGTCGTCCCAGCTGTCTGGGTCCATTGGGGCAGAATCTGGCAACTGGGTTCTCATGTAACCTGGCTGTACATCAGGAGTCACCCGTCTCTCTCTCACACTGCTCAGGTACTGGCAAATGTAATCCACCATCTCTTACGGTGCTTTGAGTTTCAACTGGGAAATCTAACTAGTAGCACTTCACACAATCTGTCGCTAGCATTGGACAAGGCTTCGAATACTGCTCCCAGGATAGACACAGGAACTAACCTTCCTCCTATACCCTGCTTGTCCAATCTAATGATGTAGGGACATGGCTTCTAGAACTGGCTTCATCTGGACAGAACAGATACACAGGGCTGTTTCAGTGTCACCAATGAGTAGTCCAAAGACAATTCCCTGTCATTATAGCTTATTCCCTTTTGCACCCTCTGAAAACAGCTGCACAGCTCCACACCTTTTCTCCACTTTTTAGGGAATCTCCTCCATCCCTGGGACCAAAGTTTGCTACCCATCTCCAGAACTGTGCCAGTATCACTAAAGTTTCATGGCAGCAGCCAGGGGAGAGCCACTGTGCTTAACTTCTTAGGCAAAAGTTTATTCAGAATCACAGTCTTGCAGCTTTCCCACGTTATTTTCAACCTAAGACCAGAAAGCCCATGTCACCCACTGCCTCTAAATCCGTTAATTTAAAATCAGAACTGGGACATGTTTTTGTCTCAGTCTCAGCAGATCTAAGCCACAAGAACATGTGTGCAAATAGAGAATATAGCCCACTGTAATTTTGGGTACCACTCTCAGCCCTACGACAGTTAATCTCCACACGCAAATGCTACCTGTTTCCAAGAGCAGAGGATCACTCACCTCTCCGTCTGTACTCCTCAGGGTCCATACTGACTCCTTCTAAAAGCACCTCTTCAAACCTGGGCCACGACCTTTCAGGAGCTGTGGGCAGTTTGGTCTGATGCCCTGCTAGCTGCTTCACCCTTTATAGCTCCCTTTATCTCCCAGACTCACGCATTCTGGAAAAGGTTTAACGTAGGCAGGTTATTGGTGAGTGTTCATCTGGCTCCTCCCAAGTGAGGGCTTTCTCATACGTTCTCATCTGTGCTCTTTTGATGCGTAAGGTAGTAGTATATTGCTAAGAGGAGCTGCCTCTGCACTAACCCTTTTCCATTTTGCAACAATCTTTCGGAAGTCTCACAGTAATCCATGTCAGGAATATAGAACATATTAACATCGTCGGAGAGAAAAAGCTAAAGAGCTTCCAAAATCAAACAAAAGCAGACATGTTAATCTAGCACACTGAACTACTGCACTAGCAGCAGTCATTAAAAGAAAGCACCAGCACAGAAATTTGGCATTGACAAGAGGTTTTTTCCTTTTCTTTTTTTCCTTGAAGAATTGTAGGACTGTTTTCCCAAGGAGAGTACGCCTGCATCCCCACAAGTCTTCAGTCCCTATGTTGTCAGTCCCTTGCTGCCTGAAGGACAGGTGATAGTTATCGCCTGTTCCAAAACTGCAATACAAAGCAACAAAGATCCTCTTTGTGGATTTCCTGCCCTTCCAGACCAGCCCAGGTCATGTTCCTCCACTGATACCACCCGAGACTGCTGAGCTGCAAAAATGCATCTTTCTCCCTGTACTATGCTTGCTTTTCTCCCAAATTATATGTACAAGCACTGGGGTTTGGCCTTGCATCTCCAGAATTCCTCCAAGCCCTCAACCTGGATTGTTCTCAGTTTGGAAGAACAACCGTGTAGATTCCCCCTGGTTCCAATTTTAGGACCTGAGAACACCTTCTGACCTGTCTCTGGCAGCATGACCTTTGACACTGTACTCAATGTTGAGTACTTATCTTCACCAGAAGGAACTCACTTACTCTACACAGATATCAGGCTCCCCTGGAAAAGAGGGAGGCAGGACTTGTGGACTAAGCACCAGAAAGCAAAATTGTTCCATAGTACAATATCTGCTTGCCCTGGTTTTGCTGTACCTGAGGCTCCTGCTTAGGGCTGGCCCTGCTGGAGATGGGATACCAGGCTAGGTAGGCGGACCCTTCATCTGATATGTGACAGCAGCATCTCTGTTCTCACCACACAGAAGAGAACTGACTGTCAGAGCAGCTTTGCTTTTCTCCCTCATGCACCGTAATGCAGCCTAAATGATTTCATTATTCTAGAAAGTTGTTGCATCTTTTTCCACAGCGTACTTTCTACAGAACAGTGTGAAAGCCCCTCCCAGCTTCTGTTGCGATTAGATATTTGAGAAAGCTGTTTCACAGATAGGACAAAGATGCTCTGATACATGTACATCAGATTACTATACTGAAATAAAATAAGAACCTATTAAAAAGGCACTGAAAGAAGTCAAAGCAGTGCAGAAAAAAACATGTTCTATACATATTCAACTGCTTTGTCTGACATTTCTCTGAAAACATTATGAAAAAAAAATAGCAACCTGCCAACATAATTCTATCAATTTATGAACCTCTCTTGGCTTCACTGTAAAAGCTACCATAGAGGGGAACACAGGCAGTGAGAAGGCATCGAGCACAGGACCAACTCAAAGAGCTCAGAGCTCTCAAAAACTGTAATTCTAACTCATTACAAATAACTAAAACATCACTTCAATACACAGATGTCAGTTCAAAGAAAGCTGGTAGCTAATTACATTTATGATTTCAATTTGGAACAGCAAATAAGCAATACTTCTAATAATGTTTTCAGAGCTGGACTACACAATAAATGTTCCATATGACATATATACCCTTATGCCTTTGCTCAAAGGTAATGGTTTCATCAGGCTGTTTCTCATTCCGTGCAAAAGAGAACAAACAGCAGGTCCTGTGCGGAACTAGGATAAAACAGGCGATAATGAATTACAGGTAGGGTAAATACTGCTGGTGATAAATAAATTTTTGTTATAGCCACCTCACACTTGGAAGGATTTTGTCACAGACAATGAGGAACAGAGTATTTGCTCACAGGAAGCAGAATGAATAGAAAAGGTTCTTTTCATTGTTTGCTACAAAGGTCTGTGCCGTCAAAACCGTGGGAAATGCTCCATTTGGCGGTGAACACGACCACTATCACCACTCAGGCTAAGGCTGAAATTCTTATCATTACTCACAGTTCACAGAGATTAAATTGTACTTAAGTCTGTGGGATGGGAGGACACAAACATCATTTTGGTCATGGAATTATTCAGTTGGAACAGTGCCTAACCAGCACGTTTAACTTGACTAACTGGTTCCCGCATTAGCTACTGACATAATGGACAGTTTTGGAAAAAAAGTCTAAAATATAGCAAGTTCCAGTTAGTCACTGCACAAGACTTGCTTCAAGTGCTAGTGCCAGCTGAGCACGATTATATCCTTGAAAATAATTTTTAAAAGCACCACCACAGATTTTCCATTTTTTAAATATCTTTTGATTATTTGGGGGTCAAATTTGCCATTGGGGATCAAATTTGCCCAATATACACCAATACTAGGATGTTTAGGATTTCCCCTTAACTGTGAATTCTATGAACTCAAGCCAAAGTTTGAAAAAGGAAAATACTACTTTGTATTATATAATGCAATTCTTCTCTCATTCCTCCCCCTCCTACCTTTGAAGGCCATTCTAAGCCTAAAACTGTTTTTTTTTTCATGTTTTCCTGAAAGTCTAACACAGCAGAGCTTTGACGTTATAACGCGTATATAAAACAATTCAAATGGAATTGATTCTACGCTATAGGTATGTGGAAAAGATATTTAATTGTAAAATAGAAAAAGTAGGCCAGAGTACAGTTTTAAGGGTAATTCTTCTGTGTACAGTATAGGTAAACTAGACTTTTTGCTTAAGTTTATATAAACAATTCCATAAAAGCAGTGAAACATGGAACAACAAAGCAAAGCACAAAGTTTTATCTTACAAAAAAAAGGAATCTGCACAGTAGTTCAAAATTTAATGTAACACAGCATTGAACAATCTTAAGGCAGCTCAGTCTAAGCACAGGACCAGAAGCCAAGAACTCCTGAGACCTACGCCCAGGTTTACCACAGATGGACGTGGTCTCGGGCCAGTCGTTTAACGCTCCCTGTGTTGTACTTACACCAGTTATAAAACTGAGACATTGACGCTCACTCACCTGCCTCAGGCAGTACAGTAAGGGTTCTTTAAAAGATTTTACAATGCTCTGAAGATGTAACGTGCTATATAAATCCTACTCAGATCACTGCACAGACACACACAAACACAGTATCACAGTGAAGAATGATGATGCTGGGTAAGAAGAGCATCACTACAACATAAAAAAAATTACTTGTCCAATTGCATAATTAAAATGCAAAAGTCCGTTCGAAAAAAAAAGTATCGCTGAAATAATTTCAAGGCTACTGGGGAAAAGAGATCAATAGGAAAATTCTAAAAGAACTACTATTTGTGTTCCAGTGGAGACATTCTTTCCTATTCATTACTGAACTTTAAAATGTTTGTACAGGAAAACCGTAAGACACACAAAGTGAAGTTTCAATGCCTCCACTACCAAATCTTAAATTGCCTGTAATATGTAAATTAAGATTTTTTTTGTTCTTTTTTTTTGTTGTTGTTGTTCTTTTTAATTACATTACATTCCTCCAAGAAATATACCATCCACAATAAAACTGGCTGCTAGCTTACGTCAAATGACCTAAAGGCTAAACATTTTTTTTCATAATTTTTCTCATCTTTGCTGAAAAATACTTTTGCAAGATGTATGTGTAGAAATTATAAAAACATGCAGCATATGTACAAACTGAAAAGTTTAAAAAATATTAGCTTCATATACATGTAAATCTACTTGGATATATCTGAAATTAAATATAAAAATTTCACCAGCTGAAATAAAAAAAATAACCAAAAATGGTTTTCAGAGAATCTGAGACAACTACTTAAAGCTGTACAAAGATTTCCACCTGGAAATGTCTTATTCAGAGAAGTTTAAGTTGTTTACCATGTAGAAATAACTGTTAATTAATTTTGTCACATAATTAATTTTCAAGTTGTTGGCTTAAATCAACAACATCACCCTTAAAACTGTTCTGTTTTTCAGAAGTTAGATTCATACTAAAATCAAAATTTTCACAAAAACATTGGCTTCGCCTGTTTCTGGATCCCTTCAAAAAGATTTATCAACTCATTTTGAAACTGTAAAAAAAACAACTATTTACAGTATTTCATTTTAAATACTTTTCACAATTTCTAAATTCAGAGATTTTATGTTACAAGAAATTCATCAGAGCTCACGGTTTAAGTCCAGTTATCAACTTGTAGCATCTTCTCTATTAGGTAATCCTGTGTCTGTACCTATATAGCGTACAGTTCAAGATTGTACTGCAGGTTTTTGAAAGTTAACAGGCTTTGCAGTAGGTTCATTTTTTATTAAACAGCTTCCTTATTAGTCTGGAGGCGGTTCATGGCCTCTAGCTTCTGCCGATAGGCCTCTGCTTCTTGTTCTTTCTTTAGAAGCTGCTGACGATATTTTTGTGCTTCTCTGTTTGCCTCATCCAGCTGTTTCTGAAGAGTTTCTCTTTCCTATTAGAAACAGAACCAGCAATATTTTGTCAAATATACATCAAAAGCAAGCTAAAATGGCAAGTACTTTTCCTTTACATGCAGCTTAAGCGTTAGGATATCACATAGGAACTTCAGTTCCTACTTGGGCAAACCTATATGAATGCTGCGGTGTAAACTAGACACAAACTATCCCACCAGGCAACTCCCACAATGAGGCTCAAAGGGTAAACACAGTAAACCCAAGCTTCTTTAATGGCAAAGATACCAAGCAAGTCTTCATGGAAAAAGAGTGAAATAAAAATGTGGAAGCATGGTGATCAAATACTAACATAACATGTGAACATTTCTCCACTGATTCAGTTCCCGTTGTTACTTTCCAGAACTCAGGACTAACCCTTTCTGTTGTATTTCTAATCAGACAGTCATAGGAAGAACTGTTACCTAACAGCAGTTTGCACTGAAAGTGACAGCTGCCCACTAATCAAAATAAGGTGTTTCTAAGTCAAGTGGTCTGAAACGATTGATACTATGCACTGCAGACAGAAAATTACATCTGGAAGGACACTACATTTTTATGAATTAACAGTGATTTACCTAGATAAGCTTTTTCCGTTCAGAAGGAGTAACTTATGGCTCCATCCTACATACAAGTTTGTTGGGTATAGCTATAAAAAGGTTTCTAAGCAAAGTAATATGGGAAATGCCACTTCCTATGAAGCCGCCTTAGGAACTAAGGAGAGATGTTTCTATCTGCAGTGACGCAGATACTGCCATTTTGTTTGAAGTTGCACTGAGGCAAATTGAAGAAACAATTTGCTTGGAAAAGTAGTTTTGTTTTATCTTCAACCAAATACCATTTCATTACAGTGCATCATACTTCTAAGAATAAGGCAGTATTTGATTTTAAATCATTCTTTCCACTGTAGTTGTTAAATAGCCACAGGAGGGAGGTTGTCAGAGAAATGAGCTATCTCCCAGAAAAATAGAATTCTGATCAAAACCTGATGTCCCATGAAAATAAGTGGCCTTTTCACCTTATTCCCATCCCCACAGTTCTGTATACATTCCCATTTAATACCTCAAGCAGTAGTTAGAACCTTCTCCCCCCACACCCCCATTAACAGCATCCCTATTCTTCACCTCTTTGATGCACTCACATATTTTCACAGTCAGAGCCTGAAAATACAAAATACTTTGCCTCCCTTCTACTTGCTACTGTTCTCAGTACTTGTCACAGTCACATTTAGCAGTCACACGCTGTGCTGAATGTGCTGGAACATAAGGACATAGGTGATCAGATCATTGCTAACAGGAGCATCTGTATAGCAAAAACAACAGGTGAAGCAGAGATGTTATGAGGGTTACAGGTTACAAAGACCAGCTACAACACAGAACAGAGCAAATGCCAGTAAGTGCAACTTGATGTTTACACAGGGCTTTAAGAATTGAAGGAAACTGGCTACGGTTTGCTTCTTTTGGAGCTTATGCTAATCAAATGAGAGCTCATCTGCTCTTACTTACTTATTTGAAAAGGAACTTCAAATTCCACTTCAGAAAATTTGGGCTCAGCTTTTTAAGCAAGTGTATGAATGGCCAACCCATGTAGCAACTAGACTGACACTTGCCACAAGAACAGCAGAGCCTACATCTCAAAGGCTGCCCAATCCATCAAAGGCTTTCCAGCACCAGCGCAACCAAAGCATACCGTTAGTTCTGTAAGTTATCTATCTAGCATAAGGGGAACCAACAGGTTATGTAGAACAGCCTCATGGAGTATAAGGCTGGTGAAAAGAGCTACAAGACAATTCTCAGGGGAGCAGGCAAAACAGTTGATCCTGCTACGTGTGGAATGCAACCTTACCCTCTTGAGGGCACTAAGCTCTGGGATATACTGAGCTGGACATTATCTATCTCATGACAGTCACATACAAGAACATCAGAAATCTAATACTAACAAGCAGCAAAGCTGCACTGTCTACTGGGCTGCAGAAAAAGAACCACTGGTAGCTCATTGCCCAGTGCCTTACAAAAAGCAAGGTGCAATCACTACTATGGAGTGTGTGTAGACTGCAAACACTCGGGGGTGGAGAGGTTCTCAGACCACATCTTGTAAGTATTTCCCACAGAACCATAACAGCTGTGTACCCGTGAGGACTACAGCACACTAAGGAAAGGATAGAAAAAAAACCCTAGAAAAAACAAAGCCCCAAGTCTCAGTGGCAAGAGACTGGAAGACAAAGCCAGTATCTACCATACAGACTTGCAAGTCAAAGCATGAAGGTTACTTCAGCAGCTAGTAGGTGTAGGTTTTAGACAGTCATAGTCCTAATGTAAACAGAATGAGTTAAGGAACTGAGGCCAAGTACACTTGCAAACTAGGCAGTAGAAAGAAACCAATGCTTCTGGAGGAGCAATGTAGACCTACAGTGGGCAGAGCAGTGAAAATCTGTGCCTGAAACTTGGCATCTGAAACAGAGGATTATATCTGGTCTGTTAATTTAATCAACTCCAGAAAGTGTTCTTCAGGGATTCTTTAAAACACAACTGAAAGTGTTGTAATTATTCAGTAATTATCTGAAGTCCTTTTGTATCAGTATAAAAACCTACCCAGGTGAAAATAAAATCAGAGGATCCCAAATGCTCTTAAGAAATCTTCCATTTTATCAGGGATTTTTCTACATTACACAGAACTTCTCTTAACAGTCTATACATAATGACAATAGGGACAGCCGCAACTAAAATAACCAAACTAAGCATTCTTTTTAACAACATAAAAGACAAGTATATAAATTCACTAATATAATAAATTCACAGTTACGATTTTTTTTTTTAGTCTAATTAAATTATTACCCTGCTTCTAATGTGTAGCTTTTCAACTGTACAACATGGGGAAAAAGTCAAGTTCAAGAATGGAAATAAAAATCACAGTATGTTAATGAATTATGTATGAAAATGAAAAACAGAGGGTGTGGCAAGATGTTTGGTTTTTTTTTGCTGTCATCCTATGTTTAAAATATCAAACTGGTTAGAAAAGCTGCTACCACTTTTCTAAATGAGCTGGAATGTTTGAACTTAAACCCAAAAGAAAAAGATCAAAACCCACCGCAACCACTGTAGTTGTTCACAATACTTTCACAGGAAAATCTGTCACCTCATGTGAACTGGAGGATGTTCAACTTAAAGTCTTTTGAGCTATGGTTAACTGTTCACACACTACAAAGTTAAAACAGCTGAAGAAATCACTCCTAGCCTTGAATCAACTCTTTACAAAGAAATAAAGGAATGAATCACCACTGGCAAAGAAACCAAGCAATAAAGGTTTCCCACATTTAAAAAAAAAAAAAAAAAAAAAAATTCCATTAGGGGAGCAGTCCCACTTCCTCCAAATTCAGGTATCTACCACCTTCTATGATGATACAGTTTGAAGTGAACAGACTTCATGTGCACTGCTTTCATGTCCCTGCTACCAAAATGAGTTAGCACCATAACTCTGTGAACCACAAGACTCCTGAAGCCAACTGGCCACCAGAGGCAGAGCTCTGCAGGTGCCTTTCCAGTTGTGCAGATAAGGACAAAGTAAGTCATCAAAACTTGTTATTTTATCTGTTACTTTGTGCAAATTTAAACTAACTTCTTTCCACATTTGAGAAATGTGTTTATAATTAAAACTGGTAGTGTCCTTAAAAGAATTACTTGTACTGTTACACCAACTATCTGTGCTTAGGAACAGGTCGATTTATTCTTTAACCAATTTGGATTTTTTTTCCCTTCGCCTAACAGAATTATCAAAAAACTTTAGGAAACAATCTCCTTTACGAATAATTCAGGCAGATGTTTAAAAGTGTAAACAAAAGAAACGCTTTTATTGTAACAGTCATACATTTAAAAAACGCAGCAAGAAAATTTCAACTGTCATGATAATCTGCAATGACCACAAAGGCCAAAAATATTTGATGTGACAACTTAAGGACAGCAAAAGCAAGTGATGAAAGGTGGTAATTATTATTAGACATGGATAACATAGCACATGCTGTACAATAAAAAGTATTCAATTAGGCACAATTTCATAATATGAACAGAAGTTAAGAGAAAACAATCTTTGATAAATGAAATATCATGGAGTTGACAAAATGAGAACTTACAGCCTTGTCAAGGCAGACAGCAATTTTCATAAACCTTTGACCGAAAATGGTCAGCAGTTAGAAGTAACAGAAAGAGGAATGAGATGGTTGACCTACTGTGGCTAATATTAAAAAGCTACAATTTTAAATTGAACAACTACATCTATTTGTCATGTATAAAAAGAAAGGCTCTCTCAATGTTGTGAGATCTTCTGTACTATAATTTAAAAAAAAACAGGATGTGCAAAGATGTGTAATAGTCAACTGCTCCAGAATTTATTTTTTTAAAAAAAAAGATAAAAAATGACAAACAGAATCTTACTGTTTCATATTTCCATTAACAGTCATCTAGATATCATGAATGGAAAGGAAACAACGCTAAAAATATGATCTCACCATCAGGACAAGAGGGTACAGTGCTCTCATTCACTGCTAGCAGAGTCAAGTTACTCGATAAAATATCGGCATCTCGTTTTAAAAGCTAGCTGGCGATATTAAAGGAAAAGCCGAAAAAAAAAAATTATCACATTGAAACAAGAGTCATTTCTATGTGCATGACAAGAGGATGAGGCAAACTGCCCTCCTATATTCTTTTTACAACAACTCTGTAAAAGATGAATTCCAGTAACAGGGGAGACTGAACAAATGATCATTTCACACACCTCATTCTGTAGTAACACAGAAATCAGACTCCAGAACAACACAAAAAACCACAAGCAAGGTACTCAGTGCCGAACAACGCTCTGGTTAACACGTATCACGTAATATACTCCTTACTTCTATTTCTGCAGACTCCACCCGATTCTCAACAACCTCAATGCACTGCCTCTTCACCGGCGGTTCTTCGCTTATCACAGTTTCTTCAGCAATGTCTGTTGCTGGAACTGTTAATACTGAAAACATATTTGTACATGTATTTACTTCAAACAGTACTTTCATTATAAAAAAATTATATTAATTAAATAATTTTATAACAGCAACAAAATACAGAGACCTTCCCTTAGGAAAACACAGCTATATAGTAAAAGGCATTATAAAATCAGTATGGGGAAAATTTACTAAATATTTTACCTGCTTGTATGCTACTAAAGAATTTTAAAGTTTTATTATTGAGGTTTACAATAGTTATTTGCCACTCTGGAGTATCACTGCCACTTTTCACAGAGGAAAACAGACATGGCTGCAGCAGTTACTAGCTTGTCAATTCCACTTAGGCAGCAGACGATCTTTGTAATGTTTCTTAAGCAAATACTAAATACAGAATTGGGGTTTGATTTTGATTAGTTACGAAACTTAGGTCATTTGAAAATCCAGTAATTATTAACCTTGAAGTAAAAAAAATTTGGAACCTAAAGAAATCCATACTGTAATTTACTCATGCAATTATCTGACAAATAAATGCTGTCACTCTCACTTTAATCACTACCTACACACATTCACACTTTCTGATAACAGTACTTGTTCAGACAGACTGTGAACCAAGCAATTTGTTTCCAGTGTACAACTCTTAAAAGGTCCACACTAGGAATTCTCATGAAGAAACCAGAGAAGGAATGACTTTTGTCAAAACAGTAGTGGCAGAGCATCTTTAAAAGAAACAAACCATAACACATGCACTTCACAAAACAGCACTTATTCCACCAGCAGCCTCCAAAAAGCACACATGGTCCAGCAGGACAATTTGTGTCACCCTGGCTTCACTGGTTCTGCCACTGCTCCTCTAAGACCTCAAGCACCTAAGACTTGGCTTTTATTCTGGTAAGAACATACTCCATGGGAGTTGCACAGCTGACTTCATGCATGACTTCTAAATCCAAGCCTCACCTCCCCACATTATTTCCAGCAAGGTAACAGTGTAAGTATTGGAAGGTGGCTTTTATTTTACTTCATCTTCTAGTTTTCATAACAAGTTTGCAAGAATCAAACTTATTCAAGGCAAAGCAAGTAGTTGTCACTTTTCCCTTAGAATGTCCTCTTTCTCTTCCATATAGTATAATAATTCTTCCATTCTTTTCTCCTAACACAGAAACTCAGCTGATACGTGAGAACTCACTGAACTGCAGTAGCTCACATGTCCGAATCTCTACATTATAAGAATTCAAATTTATTTAAACTGATAGTCACACAAAATTGTTCAAGCGATTTGCACCTAAGAATTTGTTATCATTACTAAAATTAAAACAGTTCCTCAAGCTCAAACTGTGCAAAGTTTCTACTCACCTTGCTGTCCATCTGGCATGGTCACAATGATGGGCTGCCCTATTCCACTGGTTGGAATGGAATGCAGATTACCAAGCTGAATGCCATCTGTAACTATTGTGATAACTTGCTGACCTCCAGAACTGACAACTTGCTGTATAGCACCATCCACAGATTCTGCAGTCACAACTTCTTCTGTGGCCACAACTATCAACAGATTAGTAAAGGAATTAATATCCTTATAAGTTTATATTTATAAGCTAAGTTTTAAGATTTCAAATGTATTTTGGTACAGCCAAGAAAAAAACATGACTTTTAAAATTTGATTCCGTCACTCCCAATTAATGCACTACTACTTGCTGTGTTGTTAATAGGAATCTTCCACCATGCCAACATAAAGCACTTACATTTTGAAATATACGTGCAACTCCGTCCTGATTTATTTTGCTCAGGCTAATATTTTTATTTAGCATGTTTGCTAATAGATACACGCCACTCAAAATTGATGTTTTGGGTTCAGTGTTAACATGGCAGCAAGAACAACAGCTGTTTTTAAGAACACAAATAATTTCTGCATTGTACACAAGGTGGAATAAGTTACACTAACAGCAGAATAAAAAAAAAAGAGAATTAATCTTGAAATATTATCTTGAAACTACTCCTTGGTGCTTTGCCAGGTGTACTTCAGGATCCAGCCCTGATTTCTCAGCTTACCATAATGGTCCTCAAGATAGTGACAGACTGACGGATTTTTGCAGAATCTTAACATTTTTGTCTCTACTACATGTGTACTTCAAACACAACTTTATTTATTATACAAAGCATGAAATAGGACTAAAGGAAAAGTTGTGCAGAGTTGACAACTTTGAAGGAGAAAGATAAAGTTTCAGAAGCAAAATAAACATTGTATGTATGTAATTTACGGGTAAAGCACAAATAAAAAAATCCCATCTCAACTAAATATTTGAAACTCATAACTCAATAAGGAGTACACAGCAGTGAATGCCCACAGTTCTACATCACATCTATAAATCAAGGTAAGAGAAAGGAAAGGCTGCATTCAGAACTATAACACATACCACAGCTTGCACTATACCCCATAATTGGGGTTTTGCACTACCACCCTTATTTTTTAAAATAACGAGACACTGAGACAAAGAATAATTGTGCTACAAGTGTAGCACAATCAAATTTCAAGGATAGTGACTCTGTATTTAATTTGCAATTTGTCAGGGTAAAAGCAAAGCCTTTGATTTAAATAATAGACATTAGAGTGGTTTCTATCTACAGAGATAAAATTAAAACCCTGTAGACTGTGTTGTGATGCTCAAGATGAGAGAAGGTAGATGAAACCCCGAAGCTTTCATCTTTTGCGTTAATTACAACACAGCACACACAGAGAAATCACTCTGTAGTTCAAATAATGACTGCAGTCATTGTCTTTCGAAGGTCTTTATGTTCAGAAATTACCCTCTGATAGCACTGCTTAAATATTCAGAGTGTTTCTTCAGTAGACCAAACTAGTAAGTCCTAAGTGGTCATGTATTGAACTGTATTTGGCTTCCAAGTGCAGGCTCAGCAGTAAGAAAGATCACCATCACAAAAACTCCAAGTTGTGAGAGCCAATATTAGCTGTTGTGGCAAACAGCTTTGATCTTTCAGTTTCAGCTGAAAGCTCAAAAACCCTCAGCTTTTTGGCTTTGTTGAGCCCACAGCTCAACACTGGGCTTTCAGTTCTGGAAGGACACATTACTAGGAGTTCCTTAGACCTTGCAAGAAAAATGAAGTCTCTGTCTACAAAGAAGTTATTCTATATAAAAGGAAAATATCCCTGTAAATATAGTCCTTACTCTTTCCTTCTGTATCTATATCCACACAACCATTAATCACCACTCTACTTTATATGCTGAAGGAAAGCTGAAGCCGTGTAAAACAGCAGCACTGTTATTTTCAAGAATCTCTGCATTTTCTTCTGCAGCATATGGACAGAGAACACCTGCACATACAGCCAGACATGTGCCTACTTTCAACATAAGCACACCAAATACTGCATTCCAAATACACACGTTGAATCAGATTCTTCTCCAATCCAACTGAGTTACATATATTATGCAACACATTTGTGGGTAATGTCCACGTCCTCATATACACTTCATCTGAGTGACTATTTTAAAAATGTATTATTCTATTCAGCTCCAGTGACAGGCACCTTCCTTCCTTTGGTTTTACAAAACAGGTGTGGTTTTAAATGTGAAACATGAGGAACTAGAGGGAAGAGATCAGGGTACAGTTAACTTCAAAAGACAAGAAAAACCTAGACAGAAAAACATCACAGAAGGCAGAACCTAAGTGCTTTGTCGAAGTTTACACAGTCTCAAATACAGGAGGCTAAGTAAAAGGTAAGAGGCAATGCCAGAATTCTCAATTCTACAATTTTCCAAAATATTTATAAACAAATCTTTTATAAGATAAGCACAATCTGAAGACATTTTTGTTGTGGGTTTGTTTTTCTGCCCTCTCTTTCTTGAACTCACAACAAATACACAGGTGACAAAAAGCTGCTTTTGTATGCTTTATGCTTCATAAAATTCTAAAGGAGTATGAACTCAGGAAATAATTTGCAGACAGTAAAATGCTGCAAGATTGTCCACACGGCCACACAAAAATCAAAGCAGAAGAACTGAAATAAACAGGAGGGTTAGATATGATGCACACTGTATTATTGAAGGTGGGAAGATACAGCATTAAGACATCAAGTTTATTCCTCCTTGCCTGTCATCTCCTGCCTCCTCTCCAACAATTTTTATCTTCAGTGGTTTACTGCCATGTACCATAGGTTACTCTGCACCACTGCCAGGGTAGGGCCATGAAACATGAGAACGTTCAGTTAGTTACCAAAGTTGTCTACTGAGTCCTGGATACACATTTAACACTCTGTAATCTCATGCAATCTCTTCTCAAGTTTCTCTCCCACAATTAAATTTGAGTTTCAATGAAATACATTAATTGAAAACATCAGCAGCTTCTTCTGTAATGAAAGGCATTGCATTCTGGCTTTGAATCATCCAGTTCACCTGCAGTATTTAAATATCATAAAATAGTATAGCTGTACTTAAGTACTGCTTTGAGAAGCAGTAAAAGACAAGAACTGTATTAAGAAGAAATCCTGCAGGACTTCAAAATACTTAGAGATTAAAACTGTGCTCTTAATGATGTTAATCTGCAGAGCTGAAGGCTCTGAGAATTTTTAGGTACCAAAGACTTTGGCCACACAAAGTATCTCAGTTCCGCAAAATTTATCATACTGACCGTCCATAACAAAAAAGCAGAATAAACGCATTTCTTCAGAAACACATTCAGAAAAATTGACTACCACAAGCATGAGAAATCCTTGATCAAGAGAGGTTGTTACTCTCCATAGTCATTTCCTGTCACAGGCTCTAGAGTTAGGCTTGTCTTGCTACATATCGCTCATCAGCACTCAAAATCCCAAGTGAAGTTGCAAAAAAGCCTATAGTGCTACATGTTGCTATAATAAATACTAAATAACCAAAAAAAAGCAATCTGGCCTATCATACAACTCCAGTTGCTACAGACATACTGTATTGCCTGAGAAAACTGGGTAACAACATACAAATCAGCACTGGGCAAGTAAAGTATAAATGAAACACTTCACAGATTTCTTTAGAAACCCACCAAAACACCTTTTGGGACTCTCAGAACAAGAGATGTATTCAAAGACAAAAACTATAGATTTGTGTCTCCCAAAGCTAGCTAACAAAGAATTAACATAGCACTTGGCCTCCCAAGTGCTACTTCTACCAGATTATTTATGCATTGGTAAGAAATTAACATATCCCATAATTGGATAATATGATCTAGAACAGAAGTTTAGTGGCATCCTCCTATAAAGTAACTTTGAATAATTCAGAAGCTTTTGATCACAGTGTAATTTATTTTAGACGGTATTACAACTTGCTTAAAAGGAGGTCTTTTCCTTACTTAAAGCTGTCAGAGGTAATGACTACTCTTTACAATCCACCCTGATGCTGCAGAGACTCCTGACTGCCATTTCTTTCTTCACTTTGCACACTGTACTGAACCAAAGTGAAAAAGTACACAAAGCAAACACACTGTTCAGAAATAATGGAGAAGGATATCCAGGGTGACTTGCTGAAGCCTCGACCAATGGGTTTGTGGGGTTATTTTTCAGACAAAGCAGTAACTGGCAAAGATCCCCAGGGCAAGGCTTAAGTGAGGGAGTTTATGTTAAGAAAGAAGAATGCAAAACTTAGGAACTACAGGCAATGGAACTCCTTGTGCCTTTCCAGGTTCTTGTCATGCCCTTACGGAATAAGGGCGTGCATACAGCTGCAGTGAAGGATGCAGGCTGCTTCCTCCTAGAACAACAATGCATTGCTAGGCTTCCATCTACCTGAGGTTTACCTGACATGCCATGAGTGCACCTGAAGTGGTACCTGAAGTACCAGCGTGAAGGGGTCACACTAATCACTACACACTGTTATAAATGCAAGTAGAGTGCTTCCACATTGAGAAGAAAACCCATAGACATTATAATGGGCAAACTGCACGTCAAGACCACCAAATATTCCTGTGCCTTTAGCACAAAAGATTAAGAAAAGTGCTGACAAAGTATATGCAAACAACACTGGAGGTAATTTCTCAATATTTAACAGAAGGAATCAATAAAACAAAGCATTATCCCACCAAACTAGATGTAGACAAAGATGTAAATTCATAGAATCATAGAATCATT
>NW_008600614.1:0-29634 GCF_000691845.1 Merops nubicus
GGGCAGGGCTGCGGCCCTGCGGGGAAACTTCGCACGAGTCGCACACGCCTCGCTCCCAAACCCGGTTTTGACTTTTTGTCTGCGGAAAGCTATTCAGCAGAGACGCTGGCTGATTAATTGATTTTAATGAAGGTCTCCCTAGACTCAAATTCGCAGACAGCTTTATTTAAAATTAAAAAGTGAGAAACTGATTGTCAGGAAGGCTCCCCCCCTCCTTCTGCTTTATAACAGAAGCATCTCCCTTTTCCATATTTATATGGTTCTACAATATTATTAATGATTTTGAGAAAAAGTGTGACTAAAAAAAGCCTTAAATTCTGCATACAGCTCTCTTAATTGTACAGATAGAAGTGATTACGCTAGTTCCACTGATGGATAATGGTCCCCGGCTGTTCTCATCTCTAAAATCAAGCACGCTCATAAGAATAAGCGGAGCCCTTGCCTGTTATTAACTGTGTTGTAGGTAGGCATATTGCTAGCATTGCTGCAGGAGCCAAAGACTAGCAATGCCTAAGTATGCAGTAGAATGGCTAGTGAATGGAAGGACAAGGTAGTTGTTCTGCTTAAAGCATGAGAAGTCTTGAAGCTAGGTACTGCTGTCTCTGTGTATCAGAGAATCTATTGTCAACTGATATGTTGTTCTCACCCATCTGTGAGAAAACAAGTTTTATCTTTACTTAAGTAATTTTCTTACACGTTCACCTTAGTATTTTTTCTGATGATTTGCCTTTATACAACTGTACTTTTCTTGATGTATGAATCTACTCCATTTACATCAAACGAAACAAAGCAATCGCAAACCCTACTTTCCAGAAACATAATGTAGAGAAGCCTTCTCTTCAACACATAGAGCTAGAGTTCGTAAATACGGTTTGTATGGCTATGAGATGCTGAATCACAGAGTTGTAATGATGTTGTAGACTTTGCACTTTAAAAACAAAAATGGTTATATGGACACAAGGCAGTCCCCAGAGCATTTTTGGGTATGACTGGGGTCAACCTGTAGTCCATAGGGCTTGGGAGCTGCTGCTGTTAGATGTTTCATGAAAATGTGTTGTTCTTTTGAATAAAACAGAGGGGTTTGGTATCGGGCATCTGTCACTTGATCCATGTGTTTCAAATGTAGCTGTTTCACAGGTTCCTATTCATCTGATTTGTCCGCTGTCTTTCTGAGGTTATCAAAGGAACTCCTCACTCTGAGTTGACTCAGTGAATAAGTTGTTCCTGCTTAAGGCCATGATACTGGAAACTCATTCCACACAAGCTGTTGTCGTGAACAATGCCACAAAATCAGGTATGTGCAAATACCCCTGTGATCAAGACATAAAGCAATAAATAGCAAGTGGGGAAAAGGATTAATATGGTAAGATAAGCATCTTCCCTGAGAATTTGCAGTTTTGGAGGCTAGTTTGTAGAGTCAAACACATAGGCCTTTTGAAACCTATTGTAGTTTTGGTAGGCATGAATCCTCAGCACCATTAACGATCTCAGGGTTGTAGATGTTGCATTTTTGTCTGCATATGAGTAGACACTGTCACAGTGTTGATCACCTGCATAACTCAGAAAATTTCTGAGGCAGGAAATGAAGATTAATCAGGAGTATAAAACAAGAATTTCATGTGGCTGATCTATCAAGGCCAACAGCTGCGTGCTTTACTCTGTTTATTATAAAACAAAATCCTGATGCACATTGGGTCAATAACAATAACTTGTTAACAAAGAACACTGGTCACCTACAAAGAAATGAAAGTAGTTTTGTAGCTCTCAAGTAAAAAACATTCATAGTTAACTGCCTGCTAGTCATAGATAATTTAATGATTGCTTTCTGATTTGTGAACTTGTTCAGTTAGCTGCAGGTCTCTTTTTCATTCATTGTTTGCTAAATTCTCTGGATTTTTGAAACCTTTTGAGCTAGAGAGAGCACTTAACTCTTGCAGCAGTCAAGAAAAGCTGGAAAGTCGTGAGTTATTTGGTGTCCCACAGCATAAGGATTCAGGTCAGTATCTTCTGATGAAAGTACATCACCTGCTCTGGGGTGGGGCTTGGTTTTGTAGATATTCAGCTTTGACGGCTTCACTAGAAGGTTGGATAGTTAAACCACTTCATTTTTTTTCCCCCCTGTGATTTAAGCACTTGGGACAGTCTCTCTGTTTCTTTGTTGTTGTTTGCTTTTTTTCTTCCATCAAGTCAGAAGGGTTTTCTTTCCAGCATAGTTAAGGTCCTTCTGCCCCAGGTTCTGCTCTCAGGTCAAAGGACTGGGCCCATGACAGACAGGCATGAACAAACTCAGTGAAGAATGTCCCAGGCTTAACTCTTCTCATCCTTTATTCACTGTTGTTGTCATGTTACCAGCTGTGTGTTACAGGCAAAATACATTACGTCCTGATAATAAGTGTTGTTTGTAGAAAGAACATGTACTCTTCCCCATGTACTTGTTCTTTACTGAAGTATCTGGGAGAGGGAGTAATTTTATCAGACTACTTATCAGTAGTTTACCCAGGCCAATACATTTTGAATGATCCATTTTTTATTCAGGCTTTACTAGGATAGAGAAGTAGAGTATCCATACTGGCAAACTGGTATCCAGCTGGCAAACTAAGAGAAAGTGCTCAGAAATTGCCCCTGTCATTTTGTTCTTTGGGAGAAATAAATGGAAATTAGACCTAACTGATTTGTTGAGACAGGGCTAATTGCTGAGTAGATCTGTTTCAGATGTGATAATAGCCATCTTAAAGGATACTTCGAATAAATGAAGCTGAGAAAAATATCAAATGGCTGGTAGGCCCTGTTTCATTTGGTTTTGAAGAAGCTATTTTGAAAGCCCCTAAGACTCTTAGTTTAACAATCATTTCAGCTTAGGCAGAGTCTTAGGCACAACTGAGAGCAGGACTGCATATGCAACGGAGGCTGTGCTGTTACTCAGACCTCAATACAAGGCTGAGAGCTGATTAACTGAGTAGATTTCTAGAACATCTGACTGCTTATAAAAGCATATATTAGGACTGCATCTTCACTAACTTCATATCTGTGTACCTCGTTTTAAGTCCATGGGGATAAAGTAAGGAGCATTTTTAGAGTAATTACCATTTATTTCTTCCTTAAACTGGTGTTTTATAGTCTTGGATGGTCTTGCTCTTAGACTTTTTCAATGACTTTTGACTGCTGATCTTTCTAATAGTCAATTTTTACCAATAACTTAATCATTGTATTGCGGTAATTAACTGCTGCTGCTACTGCTGAGCCTTAACAGAGGATAGATTGCTACCCACCACTCATATTGTTTTGGATTCTGGAAAGCTGATTATTCTCTCCTAACGCTCTCAAAGGCTAGGGGTCTGAATTTTAAAATTTTGGTAGTTGGTGCCTTTAGTGCTTTGAGGGTGATAAGACTTCTATTGAAGACACCACCTCTATGAAATTGAAAGGAAAAGCCAATACTTGCTTCAGGGTCTTATTTAAAGCATAGTCCAAATACTTGTTTTCAGCTGCATTTATAGCAGTGGAGCACAACTGAGGAGATTGTTATGACTTTTGCACAAGAACAATGTGAATCTGTGAAACTTTTAAAAATTACAGCCTTACTACAGTTCTGATTTTTATGATATAGAAGTTGTACTTGAAAGTATCTACTTGTGTTTGTTCTAAAGAAAAGATAAACCAAAGATAATTTGACATTGCAAAGAAATGGTTGGTAACACCTTCCTCTAAAAAAAATTTCCCCATATAACAGTTTTGATTATATTTCTGCTTGCCTCTGTGTACAGGCCATATAAGAAATGTCACACAATTTGGGAAGATTTTGTAAGAGAGAGATATCACTTCTGCAAAATAATTATACAAGTAAAACATATTTATGCAGTTTGTGTCATAAGAATCCTATTTTTAATTTATACTGCTGAATTAGTTTTCTCTTGGCAGTGCACTGTGTAGCTTCAGGGTGCAATGGAAAAACAAAATGTTAAGCTGGGAAAGCACTCTGTTCCCCACCAGCTCCAGATGCCCCAAAACAATAGATAGAAATCTTGCTTAGCTGAACTTTCTGAGACACTTCCACATTTTCAGGACAAAGCTTCAGATAAATGGAAGATCAAAGCTGTCTCTGTATTTTCAGTTACCTGTAACCTAGAAAAAAAAGGAATTGTCTTGTCTTGTTTTTGACTACTTCAGGAAGTCTGGAGCTAACATGATGTTACAGCATAAGCCACTGTTACAGTGTTAATCTGCCTTGAAATTATGAAATGCAAGCTATTTCAGTGGTCTCTTGTAAGAACCTGCAATTACATAGGTATTGGATAACCTATTTTATTCTTACTGTGGGTTATAGTGGCATACTTCACTAAAACCTTCTAAGATGCTTAACTCAGACAATTTGAGATCATTAACATATACTTTTTAAAATAGCTGGCCAGAAAAATAATACAATATTGTAAGTTTATCTCAATGGAAGGTAAACTTGTTCTTTAATGAAGGTTAATACTATAGAATAAAACTTTCAGTTTAATAGCTTTTACAGTATCTCAAAAATGCAGAAGTCTATAATTCTGAAATGTTTGCCCTTTCCACTTAGGATTCCTAAATTGAGTACCCAACTTGTAACCAGATTTCATGACATCTACTGACATAATAATTCATTAAGTCAATGAAAAAAAGCAAACTCATTCCAAAATTTATTGAAATTATACTACCATTTCCACAGAAATAAATCTTAAATTACAACAAGCACTTCCTAGTTTTCTTTCTTTGGAGAAGAAGTGCCATCACAGAGTCTAAAACTCTCTTTATCCTCTGTTCCTGAAGATCACTTAGGATGCTATAGTTATGGAGTGATTTAAAGCAATCCTAAGGCAGCTTTAACTTACATCAGTGATCAGGAGTGCAAAGACATGAGACAGAAGTCCCACATGGTTTTGTGCCATCTCACATTTTCCTTCCTGTTTGTCTATTCCTCTGCCCCAAATCAAAATTTACCTAGGAAAATCCAGGTCCTTCATTTCTGGTTTTCCCAGTCACGGTGAGCTGTGTATTTTAAAGTCTGCAAATTCAGAACAAACTCCCTTCTGTTTAGCCTGAGAATTTCCCATTTAAAAATTCTTCACTGAGCCAAGAATACCAGTGACAGGGAGAATTCTGCACTGAGGCACAGATGCCAGCAAATATCCACTTGCTAAATCATATGTAGTGTTGAGAATCCCCAGTGTTCAAGCAGACAATTACACAAGGAATTCTTTTTGTCTATAAAAGACATGCTTTTCTCACATCTGTAAGTTACCTAGGGAGAAGTCAGCTCTAGCATCAAGGTAACTTAGAGCACTGGGGGGCTTGCCAGTCATTGACTGTGGAGCCTGACAGCATTGGAAAGGAGATCCACAGTTCAGAATAAGATCCAATTGCAAATGGAAGAAACCCCCATCATAGGAAACCTCTATGATGAAACCGCAGCTCATGAGGACTGAATATGGCCACTACAATTCTGAACAAAAGAAGAGAACATCAACTGGTGAAAGTTTATGTGGTTCTCCAGCAGCTGCTGCGGACCTATGACAAAACTCTGCCCTCCGCTGAGCATGTGGCTACACAGTTTACTTGGAATCACCTTTGTAAATCCACAAATACATTGCAACGTTGGAAGTAGATATTGAACAGGAATAAAAGAAGCTAAATATCTGGAATACTAGAATGGAATATTAAAATGATGTCATGCAGAAAATCCAAAGTGAGCAAACTCACAGGTGAATAGTCCAGTAGTAAGAAAAACAAAACAACACAACAAACCAATAAACAAAAAAGAATGGGGAGAAAAGATGTGACCAGTTATCTGAGGGAAACATGGGAAAGACCAAGAACATGGATCTGACACTTCCACAAAGACAATGTTTGCTGTCTGCCATCCTAGGCAGGGAGGTAACTGTGTATGATAGAAAATATGAATGCCTGCTGAGGAAGAGTGCTGAGATGACCCAGAGGCTCCCTTGTTTGCCTCAGAGGAATGCATAGTTGTGAAGGCTTCAAGCATCCTTCTGATACTTTTCAATGTGTTTGACATCAAATCTTATGTTAGGGGAAAAAAAAAAAGTTGGCATGATTCCACAAAATTTATCCTTTTCCTCATCTGCGTAACAAAGTGTAAGGGTTGGAAGCTATGAGATACATAATTAGTTGAAACCCCCACTCATTTGGTGTATATTCTGGCTTGTGTATACCCACTGACTTCAGTGTGATTTGAGGTATTCAGGCTTTGCAGGATTTTATCTGTAAACAGCTGCAAGAAGCTCCTGCTTTACATAAACAAAAAACTACTCATCATAGTCTCAGAAAGTCATGGGTCTACTTTATAAACAAACAAACAAAAATGCCTATGCATAATGCAGTATTTGGAAACAAACTTGGACATTACTCACTCTTCAGAACATCTGATTTAGTTATCTCTTATGAAACAAAAGAAGCCAACATGCTTCTACATTAGGTGCCAGAAGCTCCTACTGAGGGAAGACATGAAATAATAGAGGATTCATCTGTGGTATTTTAATAAGGTATTATAAAGCACTGGTAGAATGCTAAAGTGTCTTTCTTCTTGTTTCCAGCTTTTATATCTGCATCCTGCAAATTCACTGTATTTCCGCTTGAACAAATTACTGACTGTCCAATAAGAACCTTTCCAAACTATAGTATGTAAAAAAAAAAACAACAATGTTCCATGGACACAGAGATACTTAATCTTACAGAAGGGAAGGAAAAGGTGTATCCTAAATCCTACTCATTTTCAGTTTCTTTCTTACAAAATTCTTAATGGAAATACATCTTTGTAATAGTGTCCATGTATATCTACAGGTAACAATCCCAACATCTTCAGTTATTTTTCCCACTTCTGTGTGTTTATATTGTAACTAGGCCATGGCCACCCCCACAAAAGTATCCAAGGACACAGTGAAACAAGAATCCTTATCTCTTCTTTTCTCCTGTACATGGACCAAACAGAACAGATACTATTTGCAACAGCTCACTCACTTTTTCACTTGTTTGGACTTCAGATTACTTGTGCTTAATTAATTATCTGTACCAATTAATTTTCCAGCATATAATTTGAACACCCAAAATTGCACCAGAAAAAAAAAGGCTTTTGTAGCTTAATAAACAAAAAGCTACCTTAGCTTTTCCCTGGAAGAGGTTCACCAGTGCATACATGTGAAGATTCTGTTGTTCTATGTCTACTTTTAATACTTCATTTTGTATAGTTTTGGAGTACAGAGATGTGTGACTATTGAGGACTACAGTTAGAGGCTTCTTACATGTTTAACAGATGTGACTCCTTGTGATCACAGTAAAAATGTGCTCAGAAGCATTGGCAGGTTCACTTTTGCCTTCAACTGGTTTGCATGGCACATTTTCCACTTAGCTGTAGCTTGAGAAACTGTGTGTTCACAAGGTGTTGTCTTGGAAGTACACACGAGTATTGCCTTTTAAATTTTAAACCCAAGATGATTCTTTGATGTACAAACAGAGTAAAGGTATAATTTAGTTAAAATCTCTTTATATGTAACAATATTTTCTTTCTATTTCCTTGTTGAACTAGTAGTCAGATATTGCTGGTTGGCCTTTTTTTGTTAATTGCTTTGTCCTTTGACCATTATCACAATAATTTTTATATGGATAAAAGAATAATTGTATCTTTAAACGTAGTGTGTTATGTAGATTAGAAGGACTCTTTCAGCTGGAGTAAACTGTCGTAGATCCATAAAAGTTGTTGGAGCTTTCATGTGGGGTAGGACTTCAGAGAAAAGTGTTGATCAGACTATGCAATATGGAACTCTGGCCATACCCTAACCTCCACGCTGCAGGTTTTCCACCACTGATTTAGGCCCTGTTCATAGAAAGCAGATGAATTCCTTTCCCCTGTCCCTTAACTAAGCCCAGCTGAAGTCGGAGGGGTTCCACACCTACATGGGTTTACGTGCAGTTCACAGCTGCTTTGCAGCATTAATGTTTTCTGAGTACAGCTCTTCTGTCTGATCTGCAGTGTCAAACTAATGAGATTGGCAGTAGGGAATTTATGATTCCCTTTGTTTTGGTTTTGTTCTGATTTTCTTTCATTTCTTCTGTCTGGGAAAGCAGGAGCCAAATACTTTTTTCTCCTTCCTCTGGGATGTTGGTTTGTTTGATAAACATATTACAAAGACTGACAGTACTCGGGCAATGTCCTCGATTCTGCAGTGGCTGTCCTGTGTGCCTTTGATGTTACAGAACAGTGATGATGGTGCCTGAGCCTGACTCTTGAGAACATGATGTCCTTTGTGAAGGGGTGGTGATGACCCTCAAGAAGGGTCTGTCCAATGTATTCCTCCACCTCCCAGCAGTGCATCTTAGAGAAGGAATTATCCCTGGAAAGCCACAGGAGGCTAGTGTGGGTCACAATTTTTCTCCAGCTGCTATGTGTTGCCTTAGTAGGCCAGGACAAATCAAAATCAGAAAGAAGGGCTGCTTGTTGGTCTACAAGAAATGTAGACTGTTCAAGGAAGAAAATCACCACTGTTTAAAATCCAGGTGGAAGTATTTGATGTAGTAGTGAGTTTTAAGTACTTATCTTAAGGACTTTAGTGAATCTGAGGTTTATTTATCCCTGAAAACTACTATCATTATTAATTTAAGCATGCATCCAGTGCCTGTCTTCATTTTACAAAGCAGACTTGTGCCTGTGCAGGCTATTCTCAGGTGAGAGATAGATTTCATAGAAAGCTCCTGGCTAAATCTGTTTCTGGAGTTGTCAGGCCAGATTTCCCATGCTTAAGAAATGGGGAGGCTTATGCTCTCACCACAGTATCTGCATAATCGTAATCAGCAGATTTGATTTTGTTGGACAGGTTAAGTAAGTCCAGACCAGCATTGCTCATCCAAGTTGTTTGAATATCCTTCACTGCAAGAAGACTGCCTCTCACTTTGTGAGTGATGCTGCTCAGTACTCTTCCTATTACCAGATGTTACGTAGCATTTTTCCATCTCAGGTTTGAGGCCATATGGGGACAGTTAACATGCTATCTTTTGGCCGCAGTGCTGCCTGACCCACATCATTGTTTTTGCTGAGTGGTGAATAGAATAGAAGCACACTGGCATCTCCTCCTGGAGATGGGTTAGATCTGTGCTGATAGGTCTTAAGCCTCTCACTGCCTTGGATCACAAAACAGTTTTGTCTCATTTACTACTAAAAATGGATGAAGTGCCCTTTGGGTGGTAGTATTCTCACCTTGCTGACCACTTCCAATGGCCAAAGATTGTCACCCCACTGAGCTCCATACAGTACCTGCTTGTTTGCCCTCATTTAATGCATATAAGTGGTCATTTGAGAGTACACATTCAGTGTCTTTTGTATCCCACAAAAAATTTCCACTCTCGGTGACCAAGCTGGCTGGGATGGATAAGGACCAGCAGTTGTGACTTAGTCAAGGCAAGACCAAGGTCATACAACAGCTGGAAGAGATAACGATGGTTACTGTCTCATTGATTTCAGGAGGTCTTGGACTACGCAGTCAGACATGTAGCTGCTCATTCTTTCCTCTCTTGTCAGCAAGGATAGAAGGTCCCTTTTCAAGGATGGCAAGGGGCTGTGCTTTTTTTTTTTTTTTTTTTGTGTCTGATCAGTCTCATTCCTTCTGCAGATGAGCAGTTTCATTCCAGCTGCAATGAGCTCAGGGGATAGAGAACCCAGTGCAAAGGGGAGCAGACAGCTAGTACAAAGAAGACTGCAAGGGTGTTGTAAATCAGTAGAAGAGTACAATCCTGTAATCTGTTCTACAGGCTGGTCTTTTTCATGTAGATTACTCCATTAGAAAACTTAATCTCAAACAAATTGAAGACACTGCAGAAAAAAGAGGTGGTTTGCTTATTAAGCAGCATCTCTTTCCCAGCTACATTTTAAGTCTTCTTATGGACTGCATTCTTTGCCTTCTGGTTTCTGGACTTATTTTTAGCTGTTGTTTGTGATCTGTAAAAGCATAAATGAGCAGAGTTCTACTTAGCTAAGATATTTACTCCAACTCTGTGATACACTAATGCACCCGAGGCTAGCTGAGGTGCCTGGCTTGAAACCTGTCATTTTTTAGTGTTTGCAGATCCCTTTAAGATTTTTTTTAAAAGAAGCACAAATAAAGGCCTTGCTTATTCTTTGGACTCATTCAGAAATATCACAAGGATTCTCTAGCATCCCAAATTTCAAGTAGGTTGTGAGTGAATGCTCTAAGGAAAGAGTTGTGACAAATGATTCTTATGCCCTGAGCCATTGGATCTTCTTCCCTTGGTTTGTAGTAGACCCAGCTTATTATATTTTAGGACTACCTTTTCTCCCTTGCATGTAGGAGCTGAGCATTGCCTGAGCAGGGATTTGAGATTTGGGATTCTGGGAACTGTTCACAAAGTCAGCTTATTTGTATTGGTTTTATACACACACACATTCTGATATGTATATACATATGTATGCATATACATATCTGTAAATATATGCACGTTTACACACACAATATATGCTTACATTATTTGTGATTGGGTTTTGATAGGTCTGCTTATTTGTTTAGTGGAGTGCCTGGGTTTGCTGACAGCATGGCGTTCCAAAGATGAAGCTGCCATTACACCTAACAGGGGGAGAGGATCGCAGTTTATAATTTCTGAACTACAGAACAGGGCCTTGCTTCTTCTTACAGTGCTAACTGGAGGGTCAAGAAATAATCCTATTAAAAGGTCTCAATAATGCCAGAGGCTAGAAGAACTTAAAAAAAAAAACAATTATGCAGTGGTTCTATACAGCAAAAAGCATAGGGGTAGAACATATAAAATACATAATTATGAACAACTCTATATCAAATGCTACAGATGTATCTTGCCTAGTACAGATGAAACAAACCTGAGTCATTGTTTCTCTGAGAACCTATTTTTTTTCCTTTTAGTAATTAAAAAATTTCTTCAGCAGAAAAACTTAAACAAGAAGCAAAAATCATTAAATCTCTGCAAAAGGAATTTAGTTCACCTACAGCTGAAGCTCTTCCTTTCAACTCCATCTCAAACAATAGAGAAGCAATCGGGTTGCATGCTCCTGAGGCAATTGGTTACAGCTGGACAACTTTAGTAGTAGGAAGAGGTGCTTCCTTCTCTGAAAATAAAATTAGGTGGGGCAACTTGCCAGGCCTGATCTACTCAGTAATGCAACTGGATTTCTTAAAATTAACTCTTTTATTTTTTTTCTTAGCACAAGTTTTTCTTCTTGATACTGCTTTTTTTTTCAGTAAAGTATTTAAAGTTTATATAGCTAAAGATTTAAGATTTATCTAAAAGTTCCCAACCAGGATTTGTACTGACCTAAATACATTGTGGATTTTTTTTTAAAAAAAATTCTATTAAACTCAAGCCAATGCAACTTCTTTGTACAATCTTTGTATAATCACTGAACAAGAACAGGCATTAATAAGTACCCAGGCAAGGTGCAATAGCCTCTAGAAAGCTTTCACTTCTAAAATGAACAGAGGCTAGATTCCTAGTGTGATCAGTAAGGGAAAAAAGCACTAGAGAAGGAAAATAATGAACACACGCCAAAGCCAGAATTCTACCTATATGAAATGCTCACAGTACTACCTCAAGCACATCTGCAAATACCTGCAGTGTTATTCTGGCCCCAGTTAAATCACTGGAAGTGGTGCATGGGTGGTAAGCAAAAAAACCAAAGATGTCTCTTCAGATAAAAATCTCTGGAAGCTTCTTATTCTGGAAGCTGACTTTTTTAAAAAGTGTTAAGAGTATCCTGATTCATTGCTAAGCTGAATGATAACAAACAAACAAAAACATTGCCAAAAAAAAAAAAAAAAAAAAGGAGCAAACCAGTGATTTCCCTTATAATGCAACACTCTGATCCCCACCACTTTTTGTTTTTATTGCATTATGTAAAGTTTTTTTAAAAATTAGCCTGCTGTATTATATTCACCCCAAACTGCTCTGCTTAGGTTATGTAGTTGCAAACATCTAAACCTTTGTAGCTATTTTATATTTGATTTAGAAATGGCTTGATCTTCATTTAGTTAAAGCAGCTGATGTAACACAAACTGAAACAAGCCCAGCTTGGACCAGAATAAGACTGTCCTCACCACTTTTTGCACAAGGTAATTTATATCCCTTAAGAAAAGAGTTCCTCCTCACAGTAGGGATAATAGTTCTTGGAAGTATATTAACCACAAAATTGAAAGCAAGGTCTTTGGACAGTCCTCATGTGCAGTGTGCAGAGGCAGAAGCAGTCCTATCTTAGGAGGAAGTAAACTTCAGAAAGGGCCTTCTCTCCACAGTGGAATGCTCTAGCTTGTCACTGCCAGCCCACATTACTGAACATTGGTGGTTTTTTTGGTTTCATTTGTTATATGTGGTGACTGTATGAACATTCACACTGTGTGTTCTGGAATAATGGTGTGGTTAATGCTAATTTCACAAACACTTAATGGTTTTTTAAATAATTTGAGCATTTTCAGAGTTTGGCGTCTACCTTTCTGCCTTCAACAGGGAAAAGCAATTACAATGTGTATGGTTTTTCACCCAGAATTAAATGTGACTGCAGTTTAAGACCTATAGATACCAACTTTTTTTTTTTTTCTCAAATACAATAAATTATTTAAATGAAAATGAAATGTAATTCAATTTAAATTTACAGTGAAAATAATTGAATAGAAGCAATTGGGGGCCTAAAATCGAAAATCTCATCAAAAGACAGTACTACTTTGGAATGCAAAGTATTTTTGCCTTTCCTTTCTCTCTGCTTATATAGGTATGCATGTGTAGCACGTGAATGGTATAGAATATGTAATAGCCTTTACTTCTTACTTGTGAGTTTTGGAGTCTGGTCTAAGGACACTGGCATGCTGTAGTGGCTCCAGTGGAGGGCAAACAAGATGATCAGGAACTGGTGCACATGATGTGCATGTTGAGACTTTCTTCAGCCTGCAGAAGAGAAGGATAAGAGGGGATTTTATTACTCTCACAACCCACCTAATGGGAGAGTGCAAAGCAGACAGAGCCAGACCCCCCCTCAGAGGTGTACAATGACAGAAAAAGTGACAACAGGCACAAGCTGTTAATTAATTTAGTTACTACTAAAGTAACTTTTATCAGTCCATTACTGAAACAGGTGATGGCATCCTTTAAGTTATTTGGGCAAGGATTCTTTCACCAAGTACTGTTTTTTTTCTTCAGAAAAATCTTTTTGCCTTCCAGTGGAAAAGCTGGCCTGTGGAATTTTATTTGAGATGTCTGCTGAAATAGTACATTCAGTGTACTTCACATTCCTTAAATGTTGTTCATGCCTGTAGCCCCTGGAAACCATGGGGGTTTTGGTTGCAATATGGCCTAAGAATATTGGTTTGGACATTTTGTAAGAATAGATTTTTGCCTTTTATATTTTCACTTCAAGTACCAGTTAAAACTAAAATCTTAGCAGGTTTTTTTAAGAAGTTAGGACTATTTCTTGTAGTGTATGTATCTTTGAATGACCTTCTGTAATGTGGAAACTGGACTATAAATGTATTGAGTAAGGGCCCTATTTATCTTCAGTATTTGCCAAATGGTTATGCTGGATTTCATAGACCAGAACCTTCTACCTCCCTCATTTCTCCATCTAGGAGTGACACTATGACTGAAGCAGAACACGTAATTTGCTCTAAATAAGCTTTATAACTTTTTCAGAACATTCAAGGACCTTGGGATCGTTCAGCCTCTATGCTAGGATACATTTTAGATTTTTAGGGTTGTAAATTTCTTACTTTGCTTACTCTTTTTTTTTTTTTTCTTTCCCCTGGGGTCTTAAGTGAGGCTCCATTTTTGTGCCTGAGGTTTTGCAGATAACTGCTGATCTGTAAATTTTTAAGGAAACCGTTTCATTGCTGTTTTGTGGATTTGCAAATAAACCACATGTAGCAAACAGTCCTCACTTTAAAAGGACTGCAGCTTTACTGCTGAAGAAGATACTCCATTTTTGCTGCAAGATAGGTGAAAAGAATAGATGGGGAAAATGGACTGGTATCATCTATGCATGTGAGACCACTTAAGCATATTCAGTGTTGGAGGGGCAACAGCAGATAATGCAGTCATTATCTGCAACCAGCAGCAGGATCGACCATTATTCAGTGGATTTCTCAAAGACAGCAGGGGGTACTGTAAACTCAGACTTGACTGTGTAAGTATATGTGGCCTAGAGCAACAAAAACTTTACCCTTACAGAGGACTACTTTCTGTGGGTGTTAAGTCTGTCTTGACAAGTGTTGGTAAAGATACCAAATCCCTGGAAAATATTGTCCTGTATTTATTTACAGGGTAGCCCTTGCACTGAGCTTCCTATGCTGTCTGCTTTGACAGTATGCCTGAACCTTCTGTGTGAACAGTTTAGTTTCTGAAGAACTTTAACCTCTCTGTTGAATATGTCAGAGAGTTCAGAACTTTGTCTGTTAAGTGTCTGTTTGACTTCTCCAGATATCATATCTCCTAGATGGAACAGAACACCAAATGAATAAAGTAGACTTGTTGTTCTGGCTTGACTCGGATTAGTAAATTACAGCTCACCTGCAGTAGGTAACACTAACACCCACAGGTAAATGCTAACTATTCTCTCTGCATTGCTTTCTTGAAATACAAGTTTATTAAATCAGACTTTGCTTTTTTATTTCTATTTACAAAATCCACCTCGGGTATTCATAACCAAGATCTTGTAAAAGAATTCTGTCTTCTGTAAAAGGTTTGTACTATCAAGTGTCCCATGTTATTCTTAAAAGGATGAATTGCATATGTGTGACCTGAAGTTACTTACAAAAATAATAAAATGGTAAGCTCAATACAATAGATAGTCTACTCAGTATTCACTATGTAGTATAGTAATTTTTCAGTGTATGCCTCACTGTAACTTCAATAAAAAAGATTACCAAAAAAGTTGAAATTTAAACAGAAAGTCTCCATGGAAAAATTGCTAACCTAGGTACACTCAAACAGTAAAATGACAGAATTAAATTTAATTTGGCTCTGACTATAGCTCTGCTGGAATCTCTTTTAGAATCGTAGAAAAGCACTGCATCATCTTATTTTTTCTTGTATTCACACATCAAGAATATAAACTGTCATAAGAAATCATGCACTTGAATTTCAGTTTTCACTTTGTTTCATAACCCAATGTAAGCAGAACTTTTAAAGAAGCATGATGTGTTTTGTCATTTTTGTTTTGTTTTGTTTTTTAAATTCCTGAAGGTGTTCTTTCATAAGTTATGTGATAGAAAAGACCATTTTTAACACTCTGGATAAGGTGGTTGTAAATAGTTATAAGTTATCCTTTCAACATGAGATGAATTAGTCTGATAGTCAAACAGTGATTTGCCATAGCTTTGTATGTTAAATGTAAGATTGGATTCCTACAGGCAACATACTTGCCTTAATTCACAGGAGAACGAGAGTCAAAATTCATGGATGTTGAGGAAGAAGCTGATATGTCCCATGACCATTACCCTGGGGGCTTTTGTGTCTACATTTGATGGAGCTCAAGAGGCATAGGTGGATAAGTGGTTGAAATGCTGGGGTTTGAACCCCGAGCCCCCGAATTAAGGTTGACATATGGGTGATTCCCACAGCCCTTCATACAGAGGTGGTGAGTTTGCCTTATAGCTTCCCCCCAGGGTGCGGCCGGCCCTGCAGGGAGAGCCATAAGGGAGATGAGCCCCAGGGGTCCCGCAGTGAGTTGACAGAGGTCAGGTGTCTGCTTGGGGATAAAAGCTGGGACCACTTGCAGGGAGTCAGGAGTGTCTGTCTGTGGGGGGCACCACACAGGGTTCAGGGCAGACCTCCTGACTCTCCCTGGAGCTGGGCCCTGGTCTGTTTAGACCTTTGCGAATGCGGGCGGATCGGGTGAGAGTCGCCATGTGGGCACCTTTTTGTTATGTCTTTAACTTGCTGGTCTGGCTGTTTCCCATGCCAACTATGGGCAACCTCGGCTCACTGTTTATACCACCTGTTGTGGGCCGAGTCACATCTTTTGTGAGATCGTTGGGGGTGGCATCGTTTATGTACCAGCTGATTGATCTGTTTGTACCCCCAGCGATCATTCATGGAATGTCCTTTTTGTCTACAATACAGTCTGTGTATTGGATTCTCTTTCTGCTGGTGCTATCATTTTTGTTGGGCCTGGTCATTGGCAGAACAGTGGTTGCACTACAAATTGCGTAACAATGATTTTCTCAGCAAGATTGTGCATGGATGCTTCCTCTGTACTAAGAAAACTCCCTGAGATGGAAGGATTTTATGTGATCAGTGCGTCAAGGGATACAATCTACCCCTTGGAGCAAGATTTCTTCACCTCATGAATGAAGGACTTCAGGGAGTCTTGAACTGAGAGGTAATGCAGAATCACAGTGATTCATTCTTATCTTAGGTCTGCTTGAGGGAAAAATAAACTCTAGTGCTATAGTGCTATCAGATACCAAAAAAAAAAAAAAAAACAACCAAATTATAGGAATACAGGAAACTATAGAAAACATTAGGAAAGCATCAATGTTTCTTTTTTTTTTTTTAATCTTTGAAGATAGTCTCTATGAATAGCTACCACACTGCACAAAGTTAAACTAATTCTATCTATACATAACAGTTTGGGGGAAATGGCTGCCCTGATTACTTCAGAGGTGAAGCACCTAAAGAGACTGTGTCTTGGGGTCAAGCAGAGCCATCTACAAAACTTGCAGGCAAAACCTTGACAACATACAGAGAAGCATTAAGATGTTATGCTCTCAAAATTTAGTTTGCCTTATTCATTGAATCTCAAAATTAAGGCTTACAACAAGCTTAAGTCAATCCTGAAGTACCATGCTTTTTAGTCCATGAACTATTGATGGAGTATAAGGCCTGGAAAACTATTCAGCCATATTCCTGTACATAGAGCAAAGCAAGCAAATGGCCAAAATCAAACTTGGAGTGTTTAGCTATTTACTTAGATGAAACAATCATGGGAGTGCTGCAAAAGATGGTGGCAGGAATTTTTCAGGAATCTTAGGCAGTCCTTTGACTGGAACATAGAAAAGGATCTTCATAATGATATTTCATATAACATCTTTGTGGCAGAATTAAGGAAAGAAACAGATATCCTGGAACTAATCCAGTGGCTTAGAAAGAGTAGCTTACTGTTTGCCCAATGCAATAAATGAATTACAGAAAAAATATTATGTGATAGCCTTTTTTCTGCTATACATAGGGGGTCAGAGTTAATTCTGACGTTTTTAGTATTTATTACACAGGCAGTTTAATTTAATTAACATTGTTTTGACTGCAGCAAAATTATGAACAACTGAAAGCAGAAACTTGAAACAGAATATTAGAGTTGTATATAAACTCATTTGTCACAGCCCTGCAGGAAAAAAAAAAAGGTACCAAGTGTAGCTGTTCAGTTAGTAAACTACATTTACACCCAGCTGGTGTCCTATAACTTGGAATGGATCCAAATCTCACTTCCTTTCCTGAAGTAAATAATGTATGATCAGCTAAGAAGTGACCACATGCCAGTCCTCTCCCCAGCGTACGTCTTCCCTCAGGTTTGGATGGAGGATCAGAAGTTGTGGTTGTTCTTCTTTACTGCTTGAGAGACAGATCTCTGTGGATCCTTTCCACTTAGGAAGCACTCTGTGTAGGAGCAGAGCACAGCAGCTGGGATTCTGAGGGCTCTGCTGCCTTGTGAAAAAATTGTGTGCCAACAAGGTATGAGGAACAACATCCCAAGGAGCAATTGCTTTTGTTCTGCTAATGTTTAGGCAACAACTATCTCAGATTCCTTAGCTCCTCCATTGCCTTAGACAATTATTTAGCCTACCTTTTTTTGTCAGTTCCTTCAGACATGTCACTGTGATAGTCCATGAAATGTCAGATCCTCTGGCATGGGTCACATGAATGTGGAGATCAGGAACCCAGGGTTTTCTGTGTGGCCCATGCATACATCTCATATCTTACCTGAGAAGACCACCTCTAAGGTTATCCATTTATAAGTGCTAACCTGAAGCTTAACAATAAAAACTGTAGTATTTTTGTCAGGTATCTGCTAGCAGCTGTGCTAACAACAAGCTCATTTTACAGAGATCATGAGATAGTTGTAGGCTAGTAAGTGGTTTGATCATTCTTACCTAGGCCAGATTGGAACAAGCAGCTGAGAGCCAAAGTGTCTCGGGTCTCATCACCCATAATGTAAAACCTTCATTCCACCAGTTGCTGTGGTTTTGTACGTGACATTCAAGGACGAACCTGCATTACCCTCTGTAATGTCAAAGTCTGCTCTTGATTAAGACAATATATACCTAATGAAATGAAAACTGTTGATTTAAAACATTATAAACCAGGGAAAAATCCAGCTCTCTGCTCCTGCAGCATTTGCAGTCTCATTTTGGTATCTATGTATGGAACAGACACCACACATTCCTGAAGAGAATGCTTCCCATTTTTACACCTGGCACACACCCTTCCAAATAATTTGTCTGCAGATTTTAATATTAACACAGTTGCTACCATAAACTGTGCCATGCTGTGAGAGTATTTGTATAATTCAGAGCAATTGACCTTCACATTATCATTTGTGTAGCAATGAGAACTGATGTCAAGAAACATGGGGTTTAATCTCACTAAACATTTTTTTTTCTTAAACATTGTTTTCTCTTCTGGAATCAGATGCCTTCTCTCTGAATTCAGCGGAAAACTCTTGTGAATTAATGCAGAACTTGGACTGAAGCTTTAGCACAGGCATGTGCTTCTTTTTTCTTGTATGTCTTTAAGATTAAAAGGGGAAAAACAATACGAATAAAATAGACAGTAGAGTGAACATAAAAAAAGAGGAATCTTTGAAATCAGAAGTTTTACAGATTACTCAAATACGTTTACAAAAAGCTACATAGCAGATAGGAAATGTGATTGGGAGGTTTTTGTAGTGTTTTAATGTAGAGAACATAGCCATGCTTAAAGAAAGATGTGCACTCTGTCTTTGGTAGAAGTGGCAGCTGGTGGTTTTAGTTTTTTCTAGTCAAGGACTCTGGCAAAAGCTAAGGAGACATCTAACCTATGTCTTTCAGGTTGTAAACTGAGTCTACTCTATGCTCCATATCATAGCACCACCCAGTTTGGCCATGTTGCTTGTATCCTTTTTAAGAAAGCTTCAGAATTGCTAGATTGTTTTAGCAGGAAAGCAGCAGGTCCAGATCATTTTCCTGAGCAAAGCACTGGCATGATCCCAGCTGCTGTGCCTCAAAGCTGAATATCCCCTAGAGAATTTGAAATCTGAAAGGTCCTGATCCAGACCTCAAGTACATTAAAGAAAGCAAGAAAGATGCTAAAAACTTCCTGTGCAGCAGTTAACTAGCCCACTAGGAGGAAAGTAAACACTGGTGAATGCTACACCATAGAAGTAAGGTAGCACTTTAACATGCATTTCAAGAAGACCACGATGTTCTCCATAAATGAAGAAAAAGTCTCTGGAAGGATATAGGCCCAGCTGTGTCTGTCTTATTCCTGTGAGTAATAACTTTCCTAACTCTTTTTCCAAACTGTTAAGTTCCTGTGGCTTTCTATATGAGTAAAGACTTGGCCTATCATTTGAGCTCTGATTTCATTGCTGGTGAATATTTAAAAGTCTCTGTCACAAGATCAAGGATTTAATTGTCACCTTACTTGCCTGTTCTCCAGAGAAGCTAACGCATTAGGAGCAAAGGTGTATATGTCAATTGCTCCCATGGATAACTGGAGGACCTCCAAATCTCCATAACCATTGATACAATACTGTTCAGCTACTAAAAATGCCACAGAACTCCCTTCATGCTCCTAACTTGTCATCTTCTGCATAGAACACTTGTTTGCCCAGATGAGGTTTCTCTTAAGAGATAGGACACCTTCCTTTTATTTTTCCTTCTGTATTTAATAATTTCATCATCCGTTATGTAGTCCATCTGCCCTCTTGTGGTTTCCTTTTTGATCTTTTCACTTTTACTTTGCATTTTTCAGAGACTTCTTGACTATTTTATGTTTCCTGTTCTCTAAATGTGGGATGAGCTCACGAGTCAAGTTTCACCTCACAATGTATTTTCCTAGTCTGAGTAATTCTGAAATCCATTTTTAGTGTTAGATGAGGCTGGGCATTAGTTACAGCCCTAGAAAGGCATCCAGTGTCATGAACAATATGGTCAGTTCTCTTAGGAGTTTTCCCAGGTTTTCCGACAGTCTGAAGGGAAAATTCTTTCTCCTAATTTTGGAAGTTCTCTGTTCCGAGTGGATTTTTAAGGTGTTTCTCAGCTGACTCATATCTTTTGGGGGGTGGCAGGTGCACAGCAGTCCTAACACTTTTTGTTGGAAATAGAGCCTTTAACTGAGAATTAGGTGTAATGATCTCTTAGCCTGCGTTACTCTTAGCCTGATGACTGTATCCTATGCATTAATAGTATTGATGTCAATAGGGCTATTTGTTAAAAACAGATTTTTTAAGTATGGCTTTGCATTCACCTTCGCAAATTAAACTCTCTAGAGCCATAGAAGGACTTTGTGGCATGTGATTGTGTCATGTGATGCAGGGATGCTCATTGTATCAGTTGGTGAAGAAATGCCTTCTTTCTCATTATCCTTCATTCTTCAAGGAGAGTAATTATTCAAGCCCAAATCCTGCCATTGTCACGAAAGGATGTATTTGAGAAGTTCTTCTCAGTTAGTGCTATATAGTGCCAAACATGGATCACTGAAGAGAAATCAAGGATTTGATTTCTGGTTGTTTGCAATCTTGACTTTTTAAAGTGCTTTTCGGATCTGCTCTCAATGGTGCAGCTGAGGTGTGTGCAGGAGGTGGCTGGCAGAAGAGAGCCAGGGGATGTTCTGTAGTGCCTCAAAAGGGACAAGGTCTCTCACTGGTTCCCTTCTAAGTACTGCATTGTACAAGAGTTTTGTAAAAACTGCTAGAGGTGTGTGCTAGAATTCGCTGAATGGCATAGTAAGACTTAACTAATTTGACATTTATTTCCTTCACATTTTAGTTTCTGGGAGTCTATTATCATGATCTACTTCTGAACCCCCTGTTACACAAAAAGCATGCTCAATGCCCTGAGCCCCTGCAATTCTTTATGGCCCCTTTGAGACGAGCAAAGTGACCTGTATCTCGCTCAAGGAAATTTGTGACATGTTAGGGGTGGGATAGAAGTTCAGTGCTGAGAACACCAAGTGTTTGTTAGAGGTTTGCAGGACAGAGCGTAAAAAGTGAGAGAAATAGAAATGGACCACTGCTACATTTTCATTTCCTTAGCTGGGAAAGAAAAGCTAAATATCATTGCCAAATGTACGCTATAGGCGTTTCTAAGCCTGTATTAGCTCTGAAAATTGAGGAAGCTGGAAGCTGCTTCCAGGAAGCCTCAGGGTGTATCTATATAGAGTTGCAGACAGAAGGAAGCTACCCATCCCACACTCCTAAGTTTACTGTCTGCAAGCCAGCTGTGAGCAAGGGCCAGGTACAGCTATTTTAGCACAGTCCTGGGCTTCAGCTAGTAAGCTGTCTGTTTCTGGGCCAACAGGCTCTTGTGTGAAGAGAATTGTTTCTTTTCAGAAGTTCCTCCTTTTGAGTTGCTACTCTCAAAGCCACTGAAAACACCATTTGTTACTGTATGCCAAATCCAAAGCCATTCTTTCCTTCTCAGAATTTGTAGTAAATGTAGTAAAGACATAATTCAGACTTATTTAAGATTGTGACAATGAAATTGCAAGAGCCCTTCACTACTGATGGCTTGCACACTGTGAACCAGTCTAGCTTCACTAAACATATCTCAAAGGGTATTGCTCTATTAATGCAACCAAATTCTTGTCAACCAAACAAAAAACAATTCCCCAAAGGACAATGCCTGGCCTTACAAGGATGGGCATGAGCACCAGCAGGCACACACTACTATGTCTCAAATTTAGTTTAACTTTAGTAAATCATAGGTGTCTGCTATCTGTGATTGTTTACTCTTCAGGATGAGGGCTTTTATGTCAGGACCCAGAAGGAGAGAACATAGTTATTACTCTTGCCCTTCTTCCACAAAACAAAAATAAACTTCTGGCATCAGGGAGATACGCCCTTCTAAATGGAGCTTCTCTGGTGTGAGCTATAAAGTGCAGCTGATTCTGTCTACAGACAGGTGCTCAAAGTGCGTAGGTGTAGGGAACTATCTGTGGAACAAACGAACAGTACCAAAACAAAATCCTCTCCTGCAGACTCTCAGAAGTTAGTTGTTGTCTTAAAGCTTAGTTGTTTCCCTCAGGAGTTAGGGGGTAGAGGGAACCAAAAGAAAATAATTTCATTTTTTTGAACTGTTCTGAAAGTGTGTGTAACTTAACTTTTGAAAGAAGTAGATTTTTCTGTTCATTTTAGGACAAAGCTCCAACTTTATGTCCCAGATTTTGCCTTCAAAATATAACATCAGTTGATATTCTAAACTGTAACTAATAATGAAATTTTACACTTAACCAAAATATTAGAAGCCTGCAAAGGTTTCAGCATTCATGATAGTAATTTCATCAGCTAGAGTTCCTTAACGCTACCCAAAAGTTACTGCAATAATTAGAAATTCTGAGCTGAATTCTGCAATGAAGTAACTGGCACAGTTCTAGTAACTTCTGTGAAAACTCACCTGTGGTTACTACCATGAAAACCTATCTTGACTATTTTTTTTTTTTTGGTAACAGCAATCTTCATGTGGCTTCTGTGAAATGTAACTCTTTTTTTCTAAACAAAAGTGAATTGTAGTCAAATTTAATTTGTCCTATGGCAGTCTGCTGGCTAAGCCTGTGGTTACATAGATTGTATAACACTTAAATTTAGTTACTAAAAGGTTAGTTTTCCTAAGTCATTGCAGAGGATTAAAATGGGATTCCAGGTATAGGCTATGTTGGTTTTTTTTTTAAGAAATGCTTGAGGAAAAAAAGAAAAAGAAGTATGATAAAGCAGGGCAATTTACTGTTCTGCATTGTGTTTGGGACTGCATATGAAAAATTAAAGGCCTTTGAACTATTTATACTACGCTTCAGTTTTCAACTGCAATATTTCTGAGTTTAAACAGAAATAATATTTACTAAGAAAATGTAAGTGGCAAATTTTTTTGTTGCCTATTATATGATATCACAAATATTATGACATCATAATATTGTAGTTCAACATAGGTTAGAGTTATATTTCTGCTGCTTCTCTGCTGATACAAAGAGTGATGATTGTGGTGTACAGAAATGGTTGTGTCAGTCAATGCGCACTAGTGACATTACTATTAGGTTTTTCAAAAATTGACAGAGCGGTATCATAATTATTATGGGATTAATATTATCTGCTAATAGCAGAAACCTTGCCCTCATAAGGCATATATATGGAAAAAAGAAGTCCTGTTTCTGAAGTCAGGCTAGACCAGTTTACCTGGAGTTTAGCTGACCTTGGGGTAAGGAAACCACAGGCAGCCTAACCAAAAGCAGCAATGACAATTTGTTGGTACCCCAAGAAACAGCAGTGTGTGATACTGTTGGGACCCATCTTATTCATATTATGCATATCAGAATGAACTTAGAATGATTTTAGAACAGTAAGACTAAAACCAGGTAACTGTAGGTCAGTTTTCATCTGCTTGCACTATTAGGAATATTAAAGGCTCTATCATCTGATAGTCTAAATTGGTATTGCTGGCTTTGGCAGGACTTCAATAATTTACATCAGAAGACCTTTAAATTTAACTGGCATCTAATCTATGCCAAATACTTTCCTGTAAATGTGCTCATGTGAAATTGTAAGCTAACCAAATGTTGAAAACTCCTGTTGTTTTTAGGAGGAACTGAACTACATCAGTGCTTGTGTTCAGTGTAATCTTATACATTTTTGTCATAATAGACAGACATTAAAAAAAATAGCTGATAGTAAGAGGAGAGTGTATGAGCTGTGGTTTTGTGGATTTTTTTGCTTATTGAGACTCAAAAACACCTTGAAGAAAATGATCAAAAGACAGGTATCTTGAAGACAGTGTATTTTCTTTTTGAGAGTTTTGTATCATTTCTAAGGCAGGACCTTCTAGACCCATACTGGATGAGCTGGTCAAGTTATGAGGATATTTAGTATTTTCAGCTCAGCTCTGTAGTACCTATTCAGATGATCCTGGAGTGATTCCAGTATGTTTGCAATGGAATGATTAAATTATACTTAGTCTGTTTTCAGAAAGTTTTAGAGCAAGTGGTGTATTGAAACCAAGTATCTTCATCAGGGAAGTTTTTAAGTCTCGTTATTTGAAGATGTACAGGTATGTAACATCAAAGTTAGTGGAACTGCATTTCTGCAATAGCTTTTTTGCTGCCACAGTAGTGCTTTGGTTTCTTTCTTCTTTTCGGAGATTTAAGAGGCTGGCAGTAGGGCTTCTAGTAAGTGCATTAAAAAGGTAGGTAAAACAATTAAAGTAGTAGTATCAGACCTTCTTGTCCAATTGAGAAATAATATCCTTGGTGTTAACATCCTCCGCTAAGGAATAACTGTTACAGTGTTGGTAGTTTGCTCTTTTCAAGTGGTCAGAGTATTGAAGAGAAATATGAAAAACATCCCCTTACACCCTAACCTCACAGGTTAGGCTGGGTGCAGCCCCTTTGGCAATAACACTTGTGGTCCTAGTAATTTAAACCAGCAAAGCAGGTCCTATCTCTATAACCTTCCCCAAATGCATGGCCAGCACTGTTGAAAGATCTGCATCACATCTGCATAGACAACAAAACCTCAACCATGTTCCTTTTGCTTTCCAGCTTTGTTTGAGGGCACCTAAGTTACATGCTGATACAGCATTTGCTACATCAGGTTGACTTGACTAAGTTGATAAGATCCCGAGAAAAGTCTAAAACCACCAAACAAACAAGGGCAAATGAAAGAATAACAGAGAACACTAAAGTCTAGAGCATAGAGATGTCCTTGGAAAAGCCATCCTGAAGGGGAGCATGGCTACTAGCAGACTCAGCAGAGAAGACAGACAAGGAATGTGCCTCATAAAAACACTGTTCTTTCATCATATTTTGAGGCCAGGTCATGACTCAAGTAGATTGAAAAGAAGGGAGAGTTTTCCTTGTGCTGTCACAAGAGAACCACTGGAAAGCTTTGCCTTCAGAGGGAGGAGGAGCACACATCTGTTTCAGGCAAAGGAACGAGGCTGGTATTTCTTTTTCTGTAAACGATTTAAATTCTTACAGTAAAACATCGTCGTACTGGCAGTGCAGCAAAACAAACCTCCTTATATGCTTTTCTCTTCTGGTGTCTGTAGTCTCAAGAACAACAGTCAAAGACTTTCTCCAGCTGCTACATTCACACAAAGAAGTACTATAAATGAAAGCGTTATTGCTGCCAATCATCAGACCCTCTGAAGGAGCTTCTGTCCTCTCAGAATACTATCGGGCACAAACATCAGTCACTATTGAGTATTGTATTTTTAATGTTTACCAGCATAAATGCCACAATTTTGAATAGATAAAGACAAGTAGCGCAATAACAACTGGACTAGCAACATTAAAAATGTTCTGACTTTTATAAACGAGCACCCTTTCTGTATTTGATATTGTGCCACCACCTCCAGTGGGGAAGACTGATATATGTCTTTCACTCAGGCTGACTCCAAACGGTTTTTCACACTTACTAAGAAGACCTGACTAAGTTCTTACTCTTGTGGATCTCCCTTGGCCAGTCTTCGCCCAGTAGTAAAGTCAGTCAGCAAAAGGGCATCTCAGGATCAAATTCAGTGCTAAGTAAGAATAAGGGGCAACCTGGGTGAAGGTGACCAATCTAACATAACAGCTCACACTACCTATGTTTATCTTACAGCCATTAGCTTCCTCCTCTTATCTTCTCCTAGGAGTCCCGTGATCTCTGAGCAGTCTCATCACTTCAGACAGGTTGGGCCAGGAGTGGGAATGCTTGTGTAGACACACCTCACTTTCCTTAAGGAACACGTCAGCAGCTCATTGCCATTTAACTAAATCACCACACTTGTTTCCAAAACCTGCTCACATACTCTTCTGTGTGGTCAAACACTGGTGTCAGTAGTGTTGCATACCTCATTCATTAACTCTTACAGGACAGCTTTTCTTCTATTGCCAGAAGTATGGCTGAACTTCCAACGTCACTCACAAATGCTGCATTAACACACAGCACTGTTTCACTATAGAAAGGGACAGATTTTGACAAATCTACAGAACAATGTAGAGGCCGCAAAGGACCATGCTTCAGTATGAGTTATTCAAATGGGGGAGTGAGGACACTGTACTACCTCTCAGGTGAAGCAGCATAAGCTTCAAATCACTGCAACTGCAAATCTAAACGTGGGTAGTTCCCAACTTCTTGTTTTACCCAGGAAACATTGAAGTACAGGCTGATGTTCCAGGAAAAAGGGCATCATTGGTCACCATTTGGGAGCCACTGAAATTCTACCTGAAAAAACCTTTGGGTTTACCCTCTTTATCTTCTGTCCTACATCAGAGACAGTTCAATATCTACCATCCTCATTCACATGAGACTTTACAAAAAGCTAAAAAGGTGTGCATGGCTCCTGGCTGAATCCAAGTGTGATCTAAGGTATTCAGCAGCATATTTAGTTGAAGTTACTGCTTCAGCTTTCAGTTAAAGGTACATTGCTTTACCTTATTGCCTGAAAAAAACAGATTCTAGTGTTTTTTAACAGCTTTGAAAAATCAATACCAAGGTCTCAACTGTATGTGTTTACTACCACTCAAGTGAGTCAGACTGTGCAATATGCCTTCAAAATTAAGCATGCGAATCTTCAGTGGCCTGGTCACTATTTGTCATACCTCCAGCTGCAGTTGGTGCTGCTTCAGTAAAGTCAATCTATGGATTGGTCTTGAATATAAAATATAGATGCAATTTTAAATTACATAAGTCTGCCACCTAATATTAGTCTCACTCCAACTAGACTTGGCCCTTCTTTCCTCCCTGTAAAAAATGTATGAAAGAAGATTTGTGCTGCAATTGGCAGGATCCTCTAGAATACAAGCCATTGCTATGATTCATGTGCCTGTGTAAAGGTGGAGGGAGGACACAGTGCAGCCCCTGTGCCTCCAGGACCACTTGCTACCCTCCCTGCTGTTCATATGCAGTTCCATCTAGAAATATGGACATCATTTTTCCTGGCTCTCACAGATGTGTCCTAAATTGAATATGCCCCAGTGCCCCTAAAAGGACCTTAAAAGTGCCCTTGGTGAATTTTGCCGTTCCTGGTGAACAAGAGAGCCCAGGTGAGGTGTATGGTCAAGCCTGCTGGAGCTGCTTGAGTGGAATTGCATCCTAGCACTTGACATCATGAAAGCAAAGAGGCAGAAAGTTCAAGGCATACATGTAGACTGTGATGAGGCACCATTTGCAGGCAAATTGGGCATACAACATGCAGCTCACTTGCACAGCAGATCAGAAGTGCCTCTGGGAAGAGTTTCAGAAGTAGGGGCCTAATGCCCATCCTTACGGAGCTGTTTTGTAAGGGTGGCTGAGGACTGCTCCACCAGAGCTCTCTGGGCAAGGGGAGGAGGAATGAGATGGCTCTCGCTGCTCTAAGAACTTTGTAAAATATAACTGAAGATATCCATGTTGCATTCTTTGAACCATGTGTTGAGTAGATAATCTGTCTCCTGTTGATTTAATGTGGCATTTTGACAAAGTGTGACTGGAAAAGTAAAGTGTTGTTAGTGTCTTACCTCTGTGAGATGGATACTAGAAAGAAATTAACTAAAGTTAAAGAACAGCAGGTATCTTTAAAGAGCTCGCCTTACATATTTAAAGAAAATCTAATGATTTAAGAAATCTAAGTGTGATTTTAAAAAATGAATGTTTTATTTTAAAAAACAGTATTTTCATTCATTATCAACATTTAATCTATCTTTTAATCTTTTGGCCACCAGTGTGAAGTGCTGTGCAGTCTTCTGAATGTAAAATGTGAAATTCCCTCCTTTCATGTAGGTCTACAGAATTCTAATGTGTCATCCAGCTATGTTCACATCTCAGAAGCTGCCAAAATATTGATGGAAGATACTGAACCCCTGTCCCCTGTTGGAAAAAAATGTTGCAACATAATGGCTGTGCTATAAATAGTTAAAGCTGATGCTATTTCTGCAAGGTGCCTTTTTCTGGCTTTCAGTGAGCTACCTTAGAACAACATTTCAAATAATGTGTGTTTCCTGCTCCAGTGCCAGCAGGGAGGAGGCCAGGGAACTGAGAGTCCCACCAAAACAGGATTGCCACTGGGTGGCACACGTTGTGGTGTGCAGGAAAACAGCTTTGTTGCCATCACTGGAGAGACAGAATTTGTCATCCAATGTAGTTCAGCAGCTATTCTGGAGATTGTTGGCTATATTGGTGTCAGAAATTTGTTGCTGCTGTTTGCTCAGGTGTTCCACAAAACTAAAGGTTTAATCAACAAGCTGCCGTGAGATTTAATTTCTTTTAAAGAAAGCTTATTTTTTTGAAGGCATGCCTTTTTATGGAGTGTATTAATTTAAAAAGATATATCTAGAAGTAACAACAAACTGTAAACATTACAAGGGACTAAGCCCAGAACAATCACTGACAAACTAAGTTAATTTGTGTTGTCTTTCTCCTCCCTGCTTTTCAAAGACATATAAACCCAGAGCCGAGTCTAATGTGGGACAAGGCATCCACATTATATATGCATTATATGGCCTTCTTGGCAGTGGAACTGTTTCTGTCTTGAGCGTTGAGGGAAGGAAAAGAGTTTCTCCTGCTGTTGAGTTCATGTGCAGCCCGTACACCACAGTCAGATATTAGTGCAGTCTTAACTTTACAGATATAGGAATGAAATTTTACACCTTTAAAGACCCTAGAGAGTAAGGGTAGACTTGCAAGACACTGGATCAGGACTCAAATATCCTTGTTCAGGTCTTAGCTTTATTTCAGTCTTTTTATTTCCTGCACTGGGCAAGTCACTGAGAATAGGTACACTTCTATCTGGAGCTGTAATTGCCGCTTGGATTTACTTACGTGGACTAACTTTAAATTAGCTCCATCAGTCATAACTGTTGAGAATGTCTGCACCAACTTCAGTGCACTGCCATAATACTTTTGGGTCTGTGAAGAGACATTCAGCAGGTAATATATGTGATTTAAGTGCTATGCACCAACATATTTAAGTGCTGTGTGCCACAACACAAGCAAGCTACTTTGAAGTTTTGACCTGGTGTAGGTTGTAATGTCAAAAATATTTTAGGACTACAATAGATTCCATCAGTTAGTGCTGCAGTTCCCCACTGTGGTAGGGAAACATAAATATTATTCTTGCACAAGCTTTTGTCTGTCTTGTCTACTTAAATAGTGACCTCTCTGGGGCAGGAAATGTCTTTTATTTTATGTTTATACAGCAAATAAGGCTTGGAATTTCACTGTGATTTGGAACAGTTACTGAAGTTACAGAGCCACCTCTTGTCTACATCTGATAGTATGTTATTTCATAAGGCTGTGGCATGAAACTTTCAATGGGACATGCTGTTGAATTCCCTTCTGCATGAAGGGGATCTAGCCAAAGGGAAAGCATCCTCAGGTTTCTCAGGTTATTTGTGTGCTCTTTCTCCTCCTCTCCTCCCCTCCCC
>NW_008600615.1:0-1849 GCF_000691845.1 Merops nubicus
CTCGGGGAGGGAAGGTGTGCCCACTGCCCTGCCCAGGTACCAGCACCGCGGGCTGGCCGAGCGTGGGCACGGACCCAGCTGCCGTGTGGAAAGGGAGGGCACGGGCATGGACACGCCGTGTCCTTGGCTCTGCTCAGCTCTGGGGGTGCAACACGAGCGCCGATAACCGGGGAGGGGGCAACATGCACGGGGAGAGGGGGGGTGTGAGGAAGGCTCATGGCGGCAGCGGGGAGTTTGGAGTCAAGGGAACTCGCTGCTAATCCTCTTCTGCACAGTCTTTCTGGCGGGAGGAAATCTTATGACTCCAGGGAGAAGTACATTGTGTAACTAAGCAATGCTGAACCCGAGCTGCATTGAACGGGGCTTGGCACCAGCACGACAGAGTGGGATCCTCATCCCGAGAGAGCGTGAGAGAGACCATCTCAGTGCATCGCCCGCTGGCTTCGAGTCCTTAAAAGCCCTGGTGTGGCCTTGGGACAGGAGCTCAAGTAGATGGGGGGGTGGGGGGGGGAAATATAAGATAAAAAACCCCATAACCCTAAACAAATCATCTCAGTGTGCGGGGCTTCCCTTTGCTTCTTGTTGAAACGCTGAATAATGTCCCTTTGCACCGAGCAGAGCTTTGAAATCCACAGGATCAAAGCCATACAGAGACGCTATGGATGTGCTGAGACAAATTTAAAAGCTTTTACAATTATAGCAAGAAGCACAAAGCCACACTTCGGGCTCCTCTTGCTGTTCCACCGTGACATCTAGTGGTACAGTGAAGTTTTACTGGTGAACTGAGGTCTGTGTTTCTGGTTTTGGACCCTGCTCCTGCACCCCTGAACTGCTTTTCCCCATGGGTCTGAGAGATGTCATGTACAACTTTGGAAGAGGCTATTTTGCCACTTGAGCCTATGGGCTTTTTCCAGATTTAACACGCTGGGATTTAAAGTTTTCACAGTGTGCAAGAGAGTGTTCTGCTTCCTAGGACCTATCGCTGGGTCTCCACATAGGTGTGCTCAGCTTTGTTCTAAAACTTTATGCCACAGGTGCTGAAAACAGACAAAAGGAACCATAGGTTAAAAAGTGTCATCATTTAAGACAGCTTTTAGCAAAAAAAGAAAGTGAGTTAAAATAAAAAGCAGCGCCCAGTTGTCTGCTGGTCTTCCAGGTCTCTGAGGTCTGAATCTGCAGTTGTCCCTGGGTAAATCTTGTTTGCAAACCACTCACTACATCAGGTTGTTTCTCATACAGTTGGTTGTGTCTTTTGCTACGAGCTGGGCAAAATTTTTGCTCAGCCTGTTGTGTGAGATCAACAGCATGTGATCTGGTGTTAAGAAAATGCCACTGAGTCACTGTGTAACCTTTGTCACGTTAGTTAAAAGTGTCACCACTGTTTGTGTGTCCCTCCAGCGCTCACCAGGGCGGGTGAAGGGATGCTGGGCACTGGCTTAGCCTGGTCCTCAGCCTCCTCCGACTGATTAAAAGGAAGATGATTGTTCTTCTCTTTCTGTCTTTTGAAGCTTCATTTTCATTGATATTCGGGGACTGTTTGGACCGTAAATGCTGCAGGCATAGTTTTCACATAATTGCCACAAGTGCCATAGCAGGAACACGGCAGCTCAAAGCATCTGCAACTCAAGTCCTAAACTAAACATTAGGTTTAAAAATAATGTTGCTAATAAGAAAAGTAACCAATAAAAGAGAGGTCATGAAAAAAAACCAACACAGCTTAGCGCAAATTTCTCATTGGTGGCAGACACTGATGCTAAAGTAGAAACCCTGGAGTAAAGAGATCTCCTCAGCACACGCGGCGGGGTTTAACGAAGAGCGATCGCAGCGCCCCAGAGGCAGGAGCCAGGGC
>NW_008600616.1:0-2835 GCF_000691845.1 Merops nubicus
GGACCAGATGACCTTTGGAGGTCCCTTGAGCCCAGACATTCTATGATTGTTTCCTCCCTCTTTTATTTTTGCTGGGTACATAATCTGTTGTACATCTTTTGACATCACTACTTTTCAACTTTTACATTCATAAAGCACTGGTCACTAACACAGTCTGATGAGAAATTACTAGTTTGTTGAACTGAAAGAACCTTAAGAGCCAGCAGAATTTTCTGAGCAACCTTTCCTTATTTTTGATATAATAAACCTGTTCCCTCGATAAATTTTTTGGAATTTATTCTTTTAAAAAAAGATTGAACGCAATACCAGTTTTATGGATGGAGTTGTCTATATAATTTTTGTTAACTTTTTTTTTGTTAGAAATTAGCTAATATATAAATGAATCCAAGAATAGGATGTGTTCTAGTTACTATTTGGTGCATTATAGGATTGTAAGGTAAGTCGGGTTGGGAGGGGCCTCAGGAGGTTTCTAGTCTGACCTCCTCCTTGAAGCAAGGACAGCTATGAGGTCAGACCTGGTTGTTCAGGGTTTTATCCAGTTTGGTCTTACAAATCCTCCAAGGCTAACAACTACATAACATCTCTGGGAAACTTTTTTCAGTGCTTAACTGGCATGTTGAAAAGTCTTTATATCCAGTCTGAAGCTCTGTTATTTAATCTTGATTTCTGTGTTTCTTGTTCTCCCACCACCTGAAGAGCCTGAACCTATCTTTGCAATAACCTCCTTGTAGGTAATAGAAAGCAACTACTAGATGACCTTATCAGGGATGCTACAGTAGGTTTTGAGAACTATTTCTAAAGCAGCAAGCACATTTGAAAATCTGGAGTATGACTTTATTAACACACAACTTCTCAAAAGATTTCTGTTCAAGTTTTCCTTGTCTTGTAAGTTCTCTGAACAATACCGATAGACATTTTGAATTACTGTGGCAATGAATGAAAGGATACCTTATTTGCTGTTTAATTATTTGGACTCTCTTTTCTCCAGCTAAATCACCAGGTCAGCCCATGCAAGTGGTGTATGTGCCCTCACATCTCTATCACATGGTTTTCGAACTTTTCAAGGTCTGTGCACTTAACGTTGTGCAATACTTTTATATATCTTTATTTAATGAGATTGTATTTGACTTTTTGAACCAATTCTAGACAGCAGTCTGTTTTTTGCAAGTGCAAACCTCTTGCTATTTGGCTCTAGGAAGATAACTAAATTGCACTATTTAAACAAACAGTAACTGCATAGAAAATGAACAGCTTTGGAAGATGCAATGCTTGTCCCTAGCCACAGTATACATCTGACACCTTTTGAGCAGAGAGCTTTGTAAAAAAACTGGATGAAAACAATTAATAAAGCAAGTGAGAATAAGATACACAATTTTTCGGACACCTTCAGTCCTGGTATAATGTGTTATAACAGGTCCTGTACAGCTTTCCTCAAGCATTTCAGTCCTAGATTTTTCTTGATCTTTGTGTCATATTGTATGTATTATGCATTATAGAGAACCCTACAAATAAAACTGTAGATTATTCAGATGTTTTTTTGAAAAATAAACATTTGAAATTTGTGTATTCTAATAAACAATGGAAATACTGAATAAACCAGAAAAGCTAAAACAACCCTATTCTAAAATGGTATACATCTGTCCTGATTATGAAATATGTACTAAAAGTAACTTTCTTAATTTGATGTTTTAAGATAATATACATGTAAGTGCTAAGAACAGGATTTAAATTGTACTTGAAAATTGCAGAATGCAATGAGAGCCACCATGGAACATAATGCGGATCGATGCATTTATCCTCCAATTCACGTCCACGTCACGTTGGGAAATGAGGATTTAACTGTGAAGGTACCCCCTTTTCTGATTCTTTGACGGTTATTTTGATTAGCGTATTCTGTTCAAATCAAACCTCCATGAAGTACAGTTTGCAGAGGAACAACTTTTTCTGTGCAACATAGAATCAGCATGTGTTGGGTTGGACGTGACCTCTAAAGATCACCTAGTTCAACCCTCCTACCAGTAAACAGGGACATCTCTAACTAACTAGGTCAGCTTGCTTAGGGGCCTATCCAGTCTAGTCTTGAATGTGTCCAACATTCAAAGACCAGCTGCAACACTGGCTTTTTCATAGGTCTAACTAACCCAAACAATAGTAAAACAACTCTTCTGACTTAAACCTTCAGTATTAAGTTTTAATAGATTGTATTTAACTGGTAGTAATCCTGAGGAATAGAGATAAAAATACATAGAACCTGGCATTTATGAAAAGGTACAGATACTGACTTACAGCAAAACTGAGTTAGAAACAAGATAAAAGCAATGCACAATTCAAGTAGAATTTTCTTGCTTCCAAGAGATTATAAATGCTTTTTATGGTAATATTTAAGTGGTTTGGATAATGGATGAAAGGGAAGGATTCATCTCTCTGATCACTGCTGTAGCTGAGGATGAGAAATTAATAAACCCCATAATTTAATAAGGACTATTTTATATTATGGTTTACCTGAACATTTTATGGATCATTATTTGAGAGCCGCGATCTTTTATAAAAATATATTCAGGGATATAACGCTACATGTTCTTTCTTGTTCCAGATGAGTGATCGTGGTGGAGGTGTTCCTATGAGGAAAATTGACAGACTATTCAACTACATGTACTCAACAGCACCCCGTCCACATGTTGAGACATCACGAGCTACACCTTTGGTATGCAAATCTTTTATACATTTTCATCTTGGATATGTTTAATTTTCACAAAAGAAACCATTTAGCCAAACCTATGAAGTACTGAGTTTATAGATGCAACGAGTATCACCATTTATATATATATATATATA
>NW_008600617.1:0-2019 GCF_000691845.1 Merops nubicus
CGGAGGCGTCAGCGCCCCGTGAGGCGGTCAGATTCTGGGGGATGGGTGCGCCAGGGAGCGCGGGGCAAAACCCGTCGTGGAATGCTCGGAGCGGGGCCCAGGGGGCTGCGGTGCCTCAGCGTGGTGCCGGCGTTGGAGGCCCCCCTGTGCCGAGGGCTTCCCGTGAGAGCCGCACGCTTCGCTCAGGGGTTGAGTCCCCTAGAGTTGTGTCCCTGCTTCGGAAGTGCCTCCTTGGTTTCCCCCCCTGGGGCAGGGTGAGGGGCAGCTCTGCCCTGTGCCTCGCTGGGAGGTGGTTACTGGAGTGCCTGCAGGGACAGGGACCGTTGGTTGAGCCCGCAGGAGGCCATATTCTTCTATGTAAGCAGTCTCCGGTGTGTTTACAGCATGCTAGAGGGAGAGAAGTGACAGGAGTGTGGCCTACATCACCCAGAAATGGTGTGAACAGGCACGAACCAACTGGCACTGGCGGGACAAAGCCTGCAGGCACGTTTGTGCCAAGCCCTCTGTGCCACCACGGCTTGTGGAGCAACGGACAGGGACAAACAGCCACGGTTTTGATGCAGGGATGTCCACTGGGGCCTGAGCCTGGAACAGCCTGAAGGGCTGAGACTGCTGCGGGGCTGCAGGAGGCTCCTGCCAGGGGACAGAGATGGCAGCCGGGAGAGGGGAGGTGAGGGACAAAGGACTGATGGCCAAAGAGATCCGAGTGCTGCAGACAGTGTGCCTGAGGTACCATGAGTGTATATACACTCACACAAAGTGGAGTATGCATCTGAGATACAATGGAGTTTATAACTCAGGGTTAAGGCCTCGCTGCTTTGGTAAACCAAATCATAAATAGAAATAATAATAATAGTGCCTATTTCTTGTTCTGTTGTCACCTACAGAGCACCTTCTGGTAGATCTCTGTCACACTTGGCTCCTGTGCCATCTAGTGAAGCTATTCCAGGGCACAGCTGAGAACAGAACAGGGCTTTGTTTGCAGGATTCACAAGACACCTTTCAGTCCAATCCACCTACGAAATCCTTCGTTTGCCGGCACCCAAGAAAAACCGCTGCCTAGCGAAGGGACACAGCTAACACCCAGGGCTGCACACCAGTGGGAAGGGAGCAGAAGCCCAGCAACAGCTTTGTGATTGGTTTGAGGGAAACCAGCCTGTATCTGCCTGACACATGGAGCATTTACAGGAAGGGAATGCTCTGGGGAGCTTCTCAGCCTCTGCGGCCTTGTGTTTGTACTAAACCTCAGCATTGCAATAGTAAAAATAATCGCAAACACTCAGGTTGTTTAGCTGGGGGGAAAAAAAAATCCACAAAATCGTTGTGTTTCTTCTGAGGTTGGAATCATGCTCAGCAGCTTAGATTGTGTGATTTGGAGTTGTATAAACATGAAAGATGGGAGTAGCCTTCCAGATTTTAGTCTTTTCTCACCTGAAAGTGAATAATAACGCTAAGCTAAATACCGATCTTCAGGCTTACCAGTGCTGTAGACAGACATATGGCTCAAAATAACAACTGTAAGTACCACGAATAAATAAATAGCACAAGGAGCATTTTCACCACTCTGGCAGGAAATGTGAGGTCACATCTGCCACTGGCCAGCTCTTCCTAGCAGAGCACTGGGTATGCTGTCAGTAGCTGCTCAGTGCAGATCACACAGCCGGTAGTGAACTGTGCAGATGAAAGCTGTTCCAGGCTCTGCGTGGGTTTTGGTCTCTGTGCCTCATCTTTCAGCCTTCCCACTCTGAGGTTTCCCAGCCGAGATGGACCGTGTGAGCCCGGCCAAGCCAAGGAGATCAGAGCAGGGAGCTTATTTTCCAAGAGCACAGCAACAAAGTACCCAGATAGACGAGATCGTGTGTTCTTGCACTGTCCCGACGAGATAAAAGTGACAAAGAAAAAAAGCACTTTGTACCAGGGGGAAACTGTCACCGTGGGTCTTTTTGGGCAGCAGTTTTCTGTTGTTTAATGCGCCGTTATAACTTTAACCGCGGATGAAATACGACACAGCGGGGGGAA
>NW_008600618.1:0-17710 GCF_000691845.1 Merops nubicus
TCTATGATTCTATGATTCTATGTCCAGTTCAAGATAGGATCCATGAGAACCAGTGATGGTTCTGGCCCAGTAGCAAGCTCCTTTACCTTCCTCTCTTTTAGTAGCTATCAGTAATTTCATCTGGATTCTCATTATTTTCCCTGGCTCATTTTAAAAATCTCTGTGTCACTCTTGACAAGAAAGAAATCCTTCTAGCATCCAAGGACAAGAAAGAAAAAAAACAAAACAGTCAGGCAAATCCTCTGAGGAAGAAATTTTTTATGAAAAGTAACAAATGCACTAGCAATTCTCAGATTTTGAAGCATATTCAGTTGAACAGAGTTCTTAAGATCAATGCCATGTGTCAGATAAGCTTATTGATAAAGCTATAAACCAGTGTTCAAAATGAAAAACAATCTGTTATTTACCATTGCCTGGAAATCCACCTGTGCATTAACCAGAGCTTTTGCAATTTGTGCTGAGTTCTGAAAATGTACATTATCTGAAAAAGAAAAAAAAAAAACAAAAACAAAAAAGAGACTGGCTGTTGAAAAGTGTAAATACTACAAAGCACAAAGTTATAGTGCATTAAGTTGTGTCCACTAATTATCAAGCGATACAGCTGACATTACTAAGAATGAGTAAGCATCTTATGTCATATGGTAATCCACCAAAGATCTAAGTACTGACTCTAATCAAAGTCATAGAAAGATGCTTAATGTTTTTCAAACAAAGTGGGACTGTATTTGTACTACCATTTGCAAACCTCACCATCTGCTGTTCCATGGATGAGAAGATACTCTACGTTTTGGAAATTCTTTGCTCTTGCCATCACAGTTGAATTCTGTTGAGAGGAAAAATGCACACTTCAGCAGTTTCAATTTAAAGCACTCAATCACAGCGCTGAGAGGCTTTCATTGCCTACTAGAACAATAATCAAACAGTTGGACTGGCATAATAATGACAGTAGTGACTTCCTATAAATCTGGGATTATTCAGAAGCCATATATATTTTGTGCCTTTTCTAAGGGCCAGTTCATGAAAAACACAGCACTAGTCATGTATCATTCCCTGAACACTCTAACTCCTGACTACCTAGATGGCTCTATCAGGGGAGTTTGGTACCGAACATCTCTGTTGTTTGAGTTGGGATGGAGAATAGGTACCGAGAACATCATCCAAAATCTTTAATGGGATTCTTTCCACTAACTTCTTTAGGTGTTAATTCAGGTCTCTCTGTATCCAGAGCTGGTATGTCTGTTGTTAGAAGAAGCTGTCCTATCAAAAGCAGAAAGGCAACCTGTCCCAGGTAGGGGAAGCTCTTCTGACCATATAATATACTTATGATTTTATGAGAGAGCTGAATTTTCATGAAGCAGTTTCCATACTGCAGCTAACACTACCCACCAAAACTGTATCAACATCGACATTTTAACCTCTCTCATGTGAATTCTTTCCCAGGTGAATGGTTTGCACTGGCAGAACTGTCTCTGACTTGACAATTGAGAAAACGAGGATACTTCAGTTTAGCGTATTTAGGAGTGACAAATACGAAACCACATGTAACTATGGAGATATGAATTCTGGAGTAGTAGCTTAGCTGCTACAGGACTGCCACTATGAGAGCTGATGGGTCATGTTCTTTCTTCACAGTTCTGCTTGCCCATGGAAATATGATTCAAATTTAAGGCAGCTGAACATGGAAAGAGATTTCTCACCTTGTAGTGCTCAAGATTATCGGACTCTACAGGAAGACCCATAAATCGTTCTGTGTAGATAGATGCTGTGATATTAAAGAAGAAAAAAAGCTGTAGATAAAGAATGTACAGATACTTTTGTGCCTCCAGTGACATATAGCAAATTAAACATTTATTTTAACTCTATCTGTTCTCCTTGGTTTCCTCATGATACACCAAATTTAAACATATTTTTAAAAAATCAGCTATGAAGGTCAGTTAATAAACATCCTCCAAACCATCCTTGCAGAAATAGTGGTTTGATGCTCATCTGTGGAACCAACAGAAGGTTTTGTGGATAAATGTAATCAACTGGTACTGCTTTATGCTATTGCGTTCAGCTCCAGAAGTCAGTTTGAATGATTCAATGAGCCAATAAATGTGTATGGTGGAAAGATGACACAGACTGTTTTTGACACCTTAAAAAGAGAAGCTGAGCAGGAATTTCAGCCTGGGATGTGTATGTGTACATACAGTAAATATGGATATATATGTTGTCCTTTTCCTACTGAATGGTTATATGCAGCAATTAGGGGGAGCAGGAAATGATACAGGCTTGCACTGGAGAAGTGGTGCAATTGCTGTTCAGGTCTCTTTTCAATTCCTTTTTCTATCTACAATAAAGGCTATTAACAGATTGGACAAGACAAATGTGAATAACTGAACAGTACCTATCACCAAGAAATTAGTAGGTACAGATATCTTTGAGCTGCCTGGGTATTCATAATTTAACTAAGAGCTGTTAGGAAAATCTGTGGAAAACTGATGCAGCAGCTGTCACTACCAGAACATTACTTTCTTTATGACCTTGCCTTGAAAGAATAACTGACACATATTAAGCAGTTAAGCTGCTGTATGACAAAACCTAACAGAATCAGGGCTTTCTGACGAAGAAGAGCTAGCATCTTTCCCTCCCATAAGAGGGGTAATGGCCACTGTAATCAGTCAGGAATTGGAATTGTCTACTGTGTTATCCAGTTTGGTACATTGCATTAGAATAATTGTTTTGAAAAGAAGAAATGAGAATCTTCCCAGGAAAGGAAAATGACTCAATATAGCCATGTTCCCTTAGTTTGTTGTGTATCCTTTATATATGTTACTGCTGAGTGCTAAAGCTGTGTATTATGTCTTGCAGATCAGCCAAATAAGGATCCTGAAGATAATCTGTAATAAACTAAGTTAAAAAAAGAAAAAACATCTAAGTAGCCTACCTTTTATCAAAATTCTTTATCATTCAATGAAAACATAAAATGTGCAATATCTGTTGTCAACACAATGTCAAACAACCATATTGGGCTTAAGTTTTCAATAAAACAGACTCTTTGTGGATGGCTGGCATTTCTACAGTATTCCGAGCCAAATTCTCCACTCTCTTCTACCAGTTTAGCTACAAGTAGTCCACAGAGGTCAGCAGAATTGCATTATAATGACTAAATGGAAGATTCGGCTTGTCAATTACTGAGGAATAAAAAGGAGATAAATTGAAAATTTTAGTAAAAGTCACAGATCGAATGCTTTTAGCTATACATTGTCCCTGAATGTTGTTTCCCTTGCTAGCTTAATAACTCTTCAGCTGTTATTCACTCTGACACAAGATGGAAGGGAGTGGGAGGACTTCAGAGAAACGATTATGGTCCAGACTCTAATCTGTGCATCTAAAAGAGAGTGGGAGAGAGTTTAGAAGCTCTAGGGGCCAGTACATCCTCTGACATACTGATACTACTTAGAGATTCAAATATGCCCCTATCACAGTTCATCCTAATGTTAACATGGCCTGTTTGCCAAAACCTATGACTCATGACTTCCTTCTGTTTCCTTCCTTCCTTCCTTAGTGGAGGTACATTTGCCCGTTTGGATTTTACAATGTGTTTTTAGCAAGATTCTTTAACTTTTTCCTGATAATTCATTTAGGATAAATATTGCAATGGTGCAGGTCTAACCCACTTTAACTTAAAAACGTCATTAAATTCTTTGAAAGCATTTATAACTCTTCTTTTATTGAAGGACTTTTGCAAAAATAATGTTTTACGCATGCATTCTGCAAATAATTTTGTGATCATGAGTGAAAACGTCTTAAAAAACCCTTGATGCCAGTGAAAAAATTAAAACTATGCTTCCTGTGTCATACAAATGTTTTCTCCTTTATTTGCAAAACACCATAATAGAAAAAAATGTCTGTACTAGCAGTCAGGGAAGGAATAATTTCCTTTAATAAAAATTTTTTCTCGTAACCAAGACTTATCCAACACCATATGCTACGTAAATGTGTTCACAGTGCTACATTTTCCTCATTGAAAACATGCATGCTATGGTTCTTTTTTACACTAAGGTTCCTATACATTGTGCCAAAAGCTTAACAGGTCTGCAAGTAAATATGAGTATGTGCCTGCTTTATTCACACAGTAAGGCCCTGGGTGTATACTCAGGTGTTTCCTCTGAACAGTTTGGAGCCTAGAGTAAATAGAGAAAAATATGTCGTAACACAACAACAAAGGAGGTTGGCTGAGACATACCTAAAGTTAAAAGTATTTAATTAAAAAAAACATATCAGACACAACTGAGTCCCTCTCTTTTCCACTGCTTTTGGGAAATAACTCTGCAGTCATCAGAGATACAGATTCCTGACTGAGGTCACCTGGAGTATCTGAAGTTGAAGTGCACCATGATTCCTTTAATGGCAGAAAAGTAATTTTGTCTGTTTCTGAATTCGGTGATAATGTTTTAACAGGATTTTTAGGGAGATCACTCCTGAGTATAGCAGTTCATCAGAAGGGCTTTACACACATACTGTTACAGAAGTGCATTTGGGTGTACTTTCTTCTGTGTGACAAAGCCTGTTCCAAACTGCCAGTTGCAGTCAGTTATTTCTAGTAAGGAAAACAATAAACTTAAGGTCTTAAGAGTTTTATTTTTAGGTAATTGCAATGCCTTTAAATGTCATATTGCCAGTTTCCTGCAATGATTTAATTCAGAAAGCCATTAAATGCTACATCTTGCTTTCCAAGTCATTATTAATAAGAAGTTTCCATACCATAATATTCCCAGCTGGAAACAGGTGCCACAGCCATTCCACATTTAAATACTCCACTTCCAGATCCAAGTGCCAAAGAAGTTACGTACCCACCATAGGACTAGGGAAAAAGTCAGTTTAAAATTATTGGTGAAGTATAATTTTATTTTGTGAAGCAAGCACATATAAATGAGTTCCAACGTACATATTTTGCTTTGAATGCACAGAGGACAAAGTAACAAATGCTTTTAATAGCTTTTTTTTTATTATTTATTTCAAATACGATTTCTTGTGAGAGAGACTGGACAATTTTACTGAAGAGAACTGGAGGCTGGAGTAATTCTTCCCTATTGCCTGCCACCCTTCCTGTTATTTTCTGCCTGATTTCTCAAACTAGGATCCAGCAAGGAACAAAAAATTCATATCTGGAACTTAGGTAAAATAGTAGGTAAGCCTAGATATCAGAACAGATCTGTGCAACTGTGCAAGGCTAGTTGCTGAGACAGGAATATACTGTCAACAAAAAGCGTTTGGTTTGGCTGTCCATATGATGTGGAACTGGGGTTGCAAAATACTTGTACTAGGTGTTCAGGAAATAATAGGCTGCTATTTACTTTGGACTGGAGGGAAGGATAAAAATATGGGGTATGTCATGAAGAATTCTGAAGATTATCAACCTCATCAATAACATATGAAAGACTAAGGGAAATAAGCAAAACTATTATATTTCAAGCAACTTTTATAGTTACAGTAGTTACAGTGGAACTGAACCTCACATGATCTATCCTATAATGTGTTTGTGGGCATCCTCTTACAATGAAACTGGGCCAACGAAAAAAAACCAAACACACAAAAACAGGAAAAAAAAAAAACCAAAACCCAATCAGTAACAGATCAGAAGAATTCTCCTGGCAAAGACAGTCAGTTAAAGAGAATGAAATAAAAGGTCTTTCTGAATAATAATGAGAGAAAAATGAACAAGTATAAAGAGAAAAATACTGGAAAATGTTAACGAGTGGCTAACATACCAGTTTATACTGTAAGCTTTCTTAGTAATGCTGCCTGTTACTGCTGAGTAGCTGACAGTGAAGGAGTAAGGGTAGCTAACACAGGTCTGGCATTCAACCCCTTTTAGCATTCCTTATAGTCCTAATGTCACTAATCCATGAGACCCTCAGGTGTTGCTTAACAGCTCATTCTCCTGCATAGTGTAATTCTGTTGCACTGAAGCTGTTGGAGCTGCGTAGGAGGCCCAGTTCTAACTATGCACTCTTGATCCAGCCATCCATGATGAACACTGACTATTCCAATAATTTATTTTTCTCCTATTAGCATGCAGTGCTATCCTAAAATTTGTACTTGAGGTATGCTACTCTATTTCTCAGTGCCTAAGTGGAATCTGACAATTTAATAACAAAGACTTGCAATACAACTGGCTATAAAAGGTTCTGGGAGTGGTATAAAGCAAAGTACATTAAAAAAAATCAAAACTGAAAAATGGGCTGGCTAATTATTTGGAATGACTCCTATACTGTCCATTTTTTCCAGGTCTTGATGAAGATGTCAACGTCACACACCCCTCAGACCCGCATTCATCCCTAGTGACCATTTCAAAGCCAGCCCAGTATACAGTGATTCAGAATGATGCAAGGGTCACAGTTTCTGGTGAGAGATATTCATAGGACCTTTCTCATTATTTTAATCTCACCAGAAAGGATGATACTTGAATTTTGACACCATGCCTGTAAGTCTCTAAGTTAAAACAAATTAAAATGTCTCAGTATTGCTTAATTTCAAATCCATACAATGTATTAGACATAAGCTTTTTAAAATTCCCCCTAGAGCTGCCAAAGATCCCTTTTCAGGGGCCTGAACTGCTGCAATTGCATGTATAAAGGCACCAACAGGAACCATCCCTTTTGGCAACACCATCAAACACTGGTAGAAGAAACTTTATACAGATTTAGGATAATATAGGGAAGAATTAAAAAAATTCTGCAGGATTATTTAAAGATAGATACAAAAAAATCAACCACTTACCCAGCCCCATATTGCTATTCGTTTCTCATCGATAAAACCCATCTCTATAAATTTCCTGTGGAAAAGAAAATCACAGAAATAAATGCACTATTACAAAAAATTGCTAATATAATAAAAAATTAGCAAAAAAGAATTTTTTCCTTTACTTTTTCCTACATATCCCAGCATTCTGACCAAACTGACAATCAACATAGCACGCCTGATTTTTACAAGGTATCAATTATTCAATGAATAAATATTTCAGAGGAAAAGGAAGACATTTTTTTGAAAGAATAAAAACTGCTGAAATTAATACTTTGTTCATAATATTCTTCTCTTCCAGTGGATGAGGACTCAGCCCAAATGGTTTCTTTGCAAAAAAGTTATTTTTTTCTTACACTTAGAATATTTTTTCCTATACTTGAATATTTAGTCTGGACTAAATTAATCATATATATTACACTCATGTTGTACATGTGCATATATGTGTATGTGCATATACATATGTACTGACATGCAGTCACACACACGCAGAGAAAAAAGTTCTAAATGTTTACTCCTACTAACAACCACATCTCACTTCCCGTAGCTCTACCTTCCCACAGGCTATTATCATTTTCATATCGAAGGTTCAGGATTACTGTTAACATTCAGACCTTATCCTGCAAGATGCTCAACATGCTCCACTTATGAATTGACACTCTGGTCCCTAAAAAGGCACAGTATCAACCTCTGAGATCAGGGATTTCCTGGAGCTATAAGCTTTCTTTTTTATGAGCCTGAAAAGTGAAGAGCACATACCACTACTATAACAAGAAATGAGAAAAATATCTGATGCTCCAAGTAGCTTGCAATGGATGAAAGGAGTACCTTGCTTATGGTGAAAGAGACTTTGACCAAACAGGTCAAAGAGAATCATCAATATTAGGTCTCCTACAAAAATCCTGAATCAGAGTCTAAAGACTGTATTTCCTGAGCTGTATTAGCAGCAGTAAAGAAGGTAAGGCGAAAAACCACAAAGGATCAAGGGGGAGAGATAAACCAACTAGATTCAGATACAACTGAGGACACATATCAGCCTTATTTTACTGGGACAAACGAGTGACTAACAACACCCAAAATGCAGGATACTGTCTGGGTGGGACCAAGTAAAAAAAGCCAAAAAATTATTCAGCTTTGTTATATCGTTGTCTTCATCCCTAAGGTTCCTCCTATAGTAAAAGCCCTTCCAAGAATTTCCCACTAGAGTACAGGATCTGCTCTAAGAATCATGCATCTCTAACATGACCATGTGTTAGATCAGGAAGATGGAATGCAATACATTTAATTGAGTAAAAATTTAGTTTAGGTGCTAACACAACACTGGCAATTGTGAAGTCTGAGGTCATTTCTTCGCAGCCTGTCTCAGCAGTTTTTGCAACTGCAGAATCAGTTTAGCTTCTCTCTGTCTCTGACATTTTATGTCTGAGTGATGGCTCAGAGTAATAAATAAAGTTCTGTCTCTTGTGATATTTTAAAGTAGACCATTGCTGCTAAAATTTCAAGAAAGACAATCAAATAACAGATTAATAGAAACACCTGACATAATATACAGCTATTCTGTTTCATTTATCACTGAAAAGGACAATGGTGTGTTGATATCATTGAGGAGGAAAGGAATTATCACAAGGGAGAAAGAGGAAGGAACAGATACCCTCCTCACACACACTTGTAAATACAGGTAGTGTGTACAAACAAGCAGAGAAATTGCTGGAAACCTGGACTGCTGCATCCAATTTCGAGCTAAGCTGCTTAGAGTCAGGACTGTTACTGGGGGAAAGAGGGAAGTTATTGCTGCAACTGGAATTCTATCTATGCCCTGATGGGCCAAATTCCAGACCAAAGGCATTCCTTACTCCTGCCTTGCACTCCTATCTGTGGGGTTCGAACTAACACTTCTTTAAATAGAACAGAATCAGAATCCTATAATTGTTTTGGTTGGAAAAGACCTTCAAGATCATCGAGTCCAATCATTAACTTAATACTGCCAAGCCCACCACTAAACCATGTCCCTAAGCACCTAAGCTACACAGCTTTTAAATATCTCCAGGGATGCTGACTCCACCACTTCCCTGGGCAGCCTGTTCCAGGGCTTGACAGCCCTTTCTGTGAAGATGTTTCTCCTAATATGCAACATAAACCTCCTCTGGCACAACTTGAGGCCGTTTCCTCTTGTCCTGTCAAGAGGAAATGCTCACTTTAGCAGTGGTACTACACCTATAAGCTTAACAGGCACCCTTTCTTTACAAAGCCTCAGCTTTCACTCTCTCCCAAAACCTCTGCTTAGAGAATTATCTTCTCTTGGAACACTAAGAGTTTTGATGTAAAGAAGCAACTGCTGGGGAACAAACACCAGTGTGCCACAGACACTTTCTGTTGCTCATAACTGTTCTAAAACAGCATGAAAGGCAAGTTTATGACTAACAGAGCTCTAGAAGGCTTGGGTTAGGATTCAGTTTTGCTATAAACTTTGCATTTGACCTTTAGCTAATCACTGTGGTACATCTATGGTTCTTTGGTTAACCGTTATGGTCACTGAGGTGGGTTTCCCCTACAGGGAAAAATTAAGAATAATGGACAATACATTGGTTTACTTTTCACCACTGACGCTTGTACTTCCTTAGGCCTAGGACTGAAGCCTCTGATGATGGTCTTATAAAATTGAAGTGGTGTGATCCAAACACAGACTTAGTAGTACATGGACTTAATATACCACACAAAACTTCACTGACATCAAGCACCTCAGTAATACTTTATTTCTACAAGTCTTCTCATCTTATTTCCTGAAGACTGCAGCTCTCCAGAAGAAAGGCTGAGAAGTATATTTAATATTTTTTTCTTTTCATATTACTTCTTGTAGGTATGCAAAAATAACAGTTATACAAGGAGATATTCTACTTACTTCACTGCTGAGATTTGGTCCTCAACTTCATAGACTCCCAGTCTTCGATATACTGCATGTAACATCTTGTCACCTTGATAAGCTGTCCCTCTGCCATCCACTAGAGCAACAATAATTCCTTCTTTGCTTGCAAGATAGGTTATCCAGCTAATGCTAAATGTTTCCTTTACATTCTGACTGCAAGGTCCTCCGTACCTATGGATAATAATTCATACATTTTCAAGTCATATTTATGAATTGATAAATTTTTACTGGATACTAAACTATAGCTATAAGTACCTCTTACATTTTCTCCACAAATATTTTTCTATATGGCTGTGTTTTGTAGACTAACAATTCAATTACCATTTTCATATATTTGCGATATTTTGTGATATAAAAATCTACTTTAATGTTTTAGGTCTTATGCCTAAGGCAAATCATTAATTTTAGCTCACACTAAGGTGTACAGCATCAGATGAGCATCCTAAGGGGAATCTCTGGAAGAGTAATGCCTCAAAGACTCCATTCTGTCTTCTCTTCAAATTCCTTAGGTGTACTGGGTCTTTTTGGTGCTTTTCCACTTTTCTGCATTTGATCTCCACATGCAGTCAGCAATGACAAAGAAAACAGGAGGAAAAAAGTACAGTTCTTTCCACTTTTTGGCCATCCCCAGACCTTCTTTGTTTCAGTAGGCAATATCATGTGCTGTTGGAGCTGTGGGGAGAACACACCCCACAAAATGGAGCAATACAGAGATAGACACTCCTCATGAGAATGGCCTAATGCAAGTTACACGTTTGACCTCAAGGACATGACAGACTTAATCTTCTACTCTAATCTTCATTTACACATACTTAGCATTCTTGGACCTTTGGATCATCACTGGTTAATAAAAAAATTATGTAAGGTTTATTACACCCACTGAGCATTCCTTTCTGTATCTCTTTTTTTTTTTTTTGCACTACTGTAATTTTTGTTGCTTTTTCTGCCTGCAGTAAATTAAATCCATGTCAAATGGTCTTCAGAAGGAACATTTTATCGAAGCCAGTTCACATGGTTAGGAGTGTTTGGCTTTGTTTCTTAAAAAAAAAAATAAATTCATATTAGCAAAGCTGAATCAATAATTCCAGACTGCCTCATGATAAACAGAAGTAGCAACAGAGCTAAGAACTCCAAGCAATACCCTACATGTCTTTATCCTCTCTCTTTCTCTGAGATACTAATCCTTTCCATGCTAAGATTAACATTAAAAGCCTCATTGATTTCTGTTGGGTTGAATTTCTATTCCAGAAATATATATTAAAAAATCACAACAAACAAAACACAACTAAGTGGTTTTGCTTTTGATTCATAAAATGTTACAATGTCCTAGGTTTTGTTAAATTATGCTTTCTGACAAAACAACAATGTTCAAAGAAAGGAAGAGTTACATACACCTGAATAAGCAGAGGGTACTTCTTGGATCTATCAAACTGTGGGGGTAGAAGCATTTTGTACCATAAAGCTAGAAAAGATATAAGAATTATATTGGTAATAGTTAAAATTATTCCTCCAAGCATAGTCCAGATAGTGTAATAGTATGTGCAAATGAATCAGCACAAACTACACAATGTATCAACTGTGAATCACAGAACTGATGCAAGTAACTGTTTATATTGAGATATCAAAGAGCAACTTTGAAGAAATAAAGTGCTCACTTTCACATTTTATTACCACTGTATTATAACACTTTTACATAATATTTAAATGTTTTACCAATAGTACTAAAGAATTTTAAAAAAATCTGGTTGTAAAGCAGAGATATATTTTAACTACTATTTTACAGAGATATTTTTTTATTTGAGGCACAAATTTGCTCTTGTCAAACAGGGCAGAACCAGATCTCTTCTTCCCAATCTGACAGGCTAACCAGTTTGTTCCACAGAAAGACAATACTTATTATAACAAACTGAAAGCAAAACATTAAAATGCTGGGAATAATAATAAGCTGTATCATTCTTACTTATACTATCCACTTCAAGTTTATTTATTTCTTCTTTTGGAAGTTTGATCTCTTGCAAAGCGGACTGCAATTCCCAATTATCTTCCAATACTCTGAGCTCTAAGTAAAAGAAATGCCTGAATTATTACCTAATGTATTACTAATTCCTCTTAATTAACAGAGATTATTTTGTGTTATTAGAATAGAAAGGATATTTGTGAATTTTACGAGTAATGAAATCAAACTCAGACAGTTCTAACTGAGCTTGATCACATTGCTAAGTAAAAGCAAGGCACTGGTATTATAGTGTACAAATGTTTGTTAGATTTTTATAGGATGTACATTTTGGAATGCAAATCACCACCTCAGCTGAACCCTTTTCTGTCCTTCCCCTCCAAACTCCTGAAACTTGCCCAGTACCACAAATGAATTGTAAACATACTGGAAGGAGCTTCCAAACTAGTGTATGTTAGTTGAACTGCATGCTTCTTACTAAAATTTATAGGTGACATATTTTCAAAATGCTGCCAACTGCGGTGAAAAATGGATCTGCTAAAAATAGTTTTGCACCACAGAAGAGATTATGAAACCATGGGACTTAAGGAAAATTAATCCAAAAAAGGCCATGAAAAATTCAAAGAGAAGCTTCATTTGGTTTTATCCCTGAAGAATAATAGTACAGCAGAGTGAGGCATCATAAAACTGGTAGTGAAGATCCATTAAATGAAATTGTTCTCTCCTCTAGAGGGCTCAAGAAACAAATACTTGTAGTTAGGCACTTGGCTGTACTTCATGCAATTCATACTTTGATACAGAAGTAGTAGAGGCCCTTGACACACAAGGTCCTAATGAAGCAGAGAGCTATAACAATGGATTAAATGTGAAAAAAAAAAAAAATCAATGCATTAGCTGTATTTAAATCTTTATACCCATTTAAACCTTCTGCAAAAGAAATACTAGAAGAAGATGGGGTTTTTATAGCACATTTACGCTGGACATGTTGACCAGTCTTTTTTTTTGCATCTGCAGATATTTTTGAGTGGTTAAAACCCAAGATGTTTGAGTTACGTTGCAATTCCTTGACTTCTGCGTGAATCACCACTGACTAATTTAGCTTAACAATGTTGCATTATTTGACTTCCTTATGTTTTTATGAGTCTTCTGGTCAGACAATACTCAGTTAATAGTGGCGATATCAATATGAGCTGAACTGTAAGGACCCCAGCATTAGAACTATCAGTTCACTTCCACTGAACTGGGGAAGAAAGGGGGAATGCCAAATCACTGAAGGCTTTTTACAGTATCATGCTAGTTCTCATAACATTTCAGGACTGAGGGTTTTAAGTTGGAGAAGAATTTTTAGGGAAAAAAAGGGACAGAGAGAGAAAACTCTCTGCAGAGCAATTAATGTTTTCACAGTTAGTAAATTCCTGCTTTGCCTGGTAGCACAGTCCTCACTAACAGGCTACTTAAGGAACGAGACCTCTGAATGTTTCTTGCTGTAGTTTCCATTTTGTATCAATAATTGCACCTTGTATGAAACATTTATTTGAACTGATCATCTGAAAGAGCTTCTGCTTTTCCCTGACATCTCTACTGATGGCTGAAGAACAAATCACTGACCCAAAATCTAATTAGTGCAGTACAACGACTCAAACGACAAACTCTAAATAGTATACTGTTGCCTTTTGCATGGGGTAGGGTTGCCTCATGAAAGAAAGTCTTCTGCTTACCCAAATGCCGAAAGAAATAGTTTGGAAATCACATAAATGTTTTCTACAAGGTTTGATGCAATATTTGGTAGTCAAAGAGTTGCTCGTGTTCATTGCCTCTATAGTGTGTACACAGCAAAACCACTAGGATCCTATAAAAGTGCCAGACTCAGCAATGAAAATAAAGGCATTGGTGTGTTCATTAATACTTGTATTTTACTAATTAATCTACAAAGACACTAGATATTTTAATAACAGTCAAGACAACAGGCTTAATCACAGTCTTAAATATTGTATTAGAGGATATGCATAGTGAAGATCAATGAGAAAAACAACTGCTCAGAAATAGGCAGGATATTTGCACTACCTCTATCACCACGGTTCTCAAAAAGAGTAGAAATGGGAATCCCAGGACCTGTCGTAAGAAAGATAAAAAGGCAGTTTATAGTTTGAAGCTAGAATTTGGTGATGGAGTGTGTTACATTAACATTGGTAACTGACAGGTGTTAAAGAGCTCAAAAGTGACACAAATCTGAACCTTCTTTGCTGTATAACCCACTAATCCCTGCTGGATGAAATACATAAGGTACTTGTTGTACATAGACTTGTATAGATACAGGCATCACTTAGCAAACATAAGAGAAGTCACTTTGAATCTGCTAACAAACCCTTCCTACAGATGAAGTGACATCTAGTATAATACCTGAGGTGTGATTACATAAGGCAAATGAAGAATTAACAGTGTGGAACATTCTTATGAGAACATGTCACATCATATTTGTGAAGGTGAGTGGCTTTCATATGGTGACGACCTTACTGACTATTTTGTGCAAGACTGATTGAAAGGTGTTATTATTTGCTACATTTGCTTCTCTGCTCAGTGGAAGTTCTAAGGAACTCTTCAGCAGACCAGTCAGTATAGAAACAGAAGAAAGGTAAACTTTATATGAAATACACAAAAGGAAAAACCTTGTATATTTTTCTTTTTTTTTTTTTTAGACTTCACTGTTTGAATACAGCAATGGACGAAATCTTTGATCACTGAAATCAACTAACTTATTTCAAAAGAGCTAAGACTTCATTTAATACCTCTGTGTTAAAATTGGTTTCAATGATCACAATGATCTTGAGGAATGTAATTTTTCTTAGTTATTGGAAATGTTCTCAGAGAGTAAATATACAACATTTTGTGGCTGACACAGGTTTTAATAATTTCAAGAAGGAAACACATTATAGAAGTTTCTTATAGCTAACTTTGATCACACAAATTGGAACTCGGTATGTGTTTCTAAAGCCTGCTGTTGCTCCTGCAAGAACAGGTATGACTTTGAGAAGCCAGATTAAGATCTGTTTTGTGCTATGAAGGACTTTCATAATTTTTTTTTTTTTAATTCTAAAAATCCTAAGGTAGTTGTTGGGGAAAAAAAAAAAAAAAGACTACGTATTTTTGTTTTCTGAAATATCCTCCCAAGATTTTTGGATATGGAAAAGTTTCCTTCTGGAATCTCTTCTAGTTATTGTAAAATTTTTATGATTCACCTAGCTGTCATCTGGGAAAAACAATATTATCTGTATCTCTGAAAAAGTTGAAAGAACAACTGATTGTATGTTTTCTATGTTATACATACCATAGCAGATCAAGGCGTAATACTTAGAACGTTCACTGAACCTTGCTGTATAATACTGGCATCTCTCTTTCCTTAAATTGCAAGTAATGCATTGTTTTATGATAGGTTTACTTCCAATACTGATTCTAGGAGAAACATAAAATAAAGTAGTATTTATTTTGTTATGACTGACTTCACATATGTCTGCCTCACATTCTATGATAGGCACTGTACTTTCAGACCAGTTCAGTTTAAAAATAAAAGCTTTCCCTTTTCATCAATTTTTTTTCCCCAAGAGTATACTTAAACTTTAGATGCTATTTCTCCTCAATTCTCAAATATAATCTCAGGTTGAGATTTAATCAAAATAGCTTGTGAAATTACACTTTAAACATCTTGAAACTAAATTACTTTACTGACAAATCCAGAGCTACGTTCTATCACTCTAGTACCATTAAGATAATGTTGATAACACTTACTTGTAAATATTCCTTCTTCCTGGATAGCCTTCAAATTCATTGCTTGAATAGAAACTGTAAATTCATTTATATGTTAATAAATAATCCATAAAGTGATGACCTATGAACCAGCATCAAGATGAAAAGCTGTCTTGGAAGTTAACTTAGACTTTCTGAGATTTCTGCATGTGATGGAAGAGTAAGTTAAGCTTATAAACCTTTCATCTTGATAAATCTTTGCTCAAACTCTAATTAGATGACAAACAAACCATGTAAACAGGATTTCTAGCTTAATTCTCATGAGCTAATTTCTCCAATTCAGTAAACTGTATCTATCTATCTACCTAGTAAACTGAATGAGAGACCATAAAAAGAGAAGTAACTGCAAATTGTATGAGAGTTAACCACGATTAAATTTAAGTACTTCTAAAGAAGTCTCTCTAAGATGTGTATCCAAAAATTAATAGAAAAATAAGGGCAATTAGCAAACAGTCTCCCATAAGTAAATGAATTTTGTAAACCTGTGCAGTGCCTTTACACACAAATTTTTGTGGATACATTTAGACACAAAAATTGCACCTGGTTAAAATCTAATGAGTTAACAAATGGTGTTCAAATGATTAAGTGGTGACAACACTCACAAGCTGTTCTCTTCTTCATGATACTTACATTGCATCATTTGTTACTCTGAAAATGTATATTGCCTCCCATTCTCCACTTGTAATTTGGATTGCATTCTCCTGTGAAACAAGACATATAAATTACTGAATATTGTAGAATTATTTCAGGACTTAGAGTAGATAAATGTAGAACACTTTGCTTGACTTACCACAGAGCCATTGATGTAATGAATATGCTTATAACCATTTTTGTCACTAAAAATTTTGTAGTATGAACTGCTGTCTGATGTAAAATATGGTGCAGAAACAAAGAACTGAAACAATGGAAAAAAAATGGTAGATGATATGTAAGTAAGACAGTCCAAGCTGTTTAGCAGACTATACCAAAGACATAGCAGACATACTAAAAGTAATGAGACTCTTTAATCAGTTCAGATGGCACAAAGTACTTTGCACAAGTGTTTAGCTGTGATATTCAATCTCCCAATCAGTACACATTCCAACTTCTAACCCATCATGTCAGATATCTTAAACTAGAAATAGAGATACCTCAAGTACCTCACAAAGGAAAGCTCTCCACTTATAAATGGAATAATTTGTTTGTATATTCTGAATGACCTTTCCTTTGTTATTCAAAAATAGGTAGGTGTGATTTCAAAAAAAGAAGTTTTTTGAATAAAGCTAATGTTCATGAATAGTGACAGACTGAAAAGCCTGTGGACCACAGAGCCTGTCTGATTCACTGAGAAAATACAGCACTAAGTAAATGCATATCTCAAGTTTTCCATACTATTGTTAATGGTGAAGAAGAGATTATCCCAGATAAAACCGTTTAACTTTTGCTTCCTTTCAAACCATCGCCTCTTTACTAAAATTGTCAGTCAAGGATGAGTTACTGCAGCTGTGAGTTTTATTTTCAACTCATGAATACAGAATGACCTGCAAGCTCTTCAAACATAGCACCAAACATCCCTGAGTGAATAACACTTCTGAATAATACTAAACCAAGCTTGACTAGAACCTGTGACTACATGCTAAATTGTTCTGGAGCCTGCTTCTAATATTCCTAATGCTTGAAATCCCATAATGGATAAAGTAGGGATTTATGTATGTGTGCAATTTTTTTAGCTCTAATAAAAACCTGCCATCACAACCACAAAAGAAGTGGCCAAAAATGAAAGGGATCAAGTAAAATAACTAATCCTTGTAAATGTGTAATCTTCACTTCAAATAAAAACACATCTCTTAAAGGACAGCGTACTGAAAATCAAAACTCTTGGTTAAGTCCACTGTGGTGTGAGGTCCCCATGTTGAATTCTGGTAACTTCACCTGCCTGAGGAGTAAACATAAGCAATAATACATACTCACTGATAGAATATGTGTGATTGTAAAAGTTGATCTTATGCTCTTACAATTTCCTTGCAAGTGTGTTACTACTGTAAGTTCACAAAGGCAGTTGTTATGTGTCTTCCAAGATAAAGGTCACTGGGTAAAGAAAACTTCCTTTCCTTAGGGGTAACTGCAGAGAAGTATCAACTACCACCGTAAGTAGGGTATCTTACCTTGAAGGTTCCTCCCTAGCTGAAGATGGCACGTGGCACTAAAAGTGTGTTCTGAATGGACAGGTTTTATTCTTAAAATGCTATGGTAAGGCCAATCTTCTC
>NW_008600618.1:17741-37320 GCF_000691845.1 Merops nubicus
ATGACATCAGAGGAATTTTACATCTTTTCCTCCATGATGCTTCTAAGAATGACATTGTGCTATGAATCTACCTCTTTTCATTACTTCCCTCCCTTCATTATAGTGTCTAATCAGTTGTCTAAGATTTGCAAAAGGAGACAGAAAAGGAATTCTTAAACTCAGAAGGCAGGTAGCCAGATACTATGACTAGCACAGCATTAAAAGTCTCGGTCCTACAGTGTGACAGGCTTAAGGAGTAGTGTTGTAGGACTCAGAATGGTGCCTCAAGTTCTAAAACACTGCTGTGAAGATTCAGAAAGCTGTAGCTTTTAATTAAATCCAAATAAAGTACAAGTAGAGAACCTACTCCGCCTGCCCATCCTGTTTGACTCTCTTCTATGTGCTGTTGATTCTGAAAAAGAAAATCAAATGTACACTCTTTTAGAAGTTGAAGAATGAAGTTATGGAGATTCAAAATCTTCAAACAGAAAATCTGTAGCTTCCTGTAAAAGAGAATTTTAGAATCCTTGCTATGAAGGACCAGGGACTTGAAGGTTGTCTGAGGTAAACAGTATTACTGTATTTATACCATTATTTTAGTTAAAGTATTGTTTCTTAACAGCTGTCATCAGAGCTAAATAAAATCTAAAGCAATTTTTTAACCTTATGCAATATTTTCATTGAAAGCAAGGATTAACAGCTACATAATCTCATTAATTTTTCAGTAAAGGTCCAAGTAAATAAATTTCAGGAATAATAATATTAAAAAACTGTGTTGGATTCCCAGCTAGTTCATTTGATATATTTCCTTTCATTTCAAAGCTTGATATTAATTTATAACAGTGGATAATGTGACTGCTAGGTACATCTTTTAGATGTAAATCTTAAAAGTGTTAAAAATACAAGCCAAATACTTTAACTAATTGAGGTACATAGAAATCAAGGGTCTCCTCCTTTGGTGCTCAGATTAGAGATATCAGAGGGCCCGATTTTCAATTAAAAAAAGAATAATATTACAAATAACATATCTAGAAAGAAGCATTAAAGACTGGCAAAGTTAAAGTAGGCAGCAAAATTTGCCCAGATTATCATATCCGTAGACTATGAATATAATTTTAGCAGGTCTTGACTTCTTGTAACGTTCCTAAAGCTGATTTTTGAAAAAAAGACTTATACTGAGCATAAATGGATCAGTACCTCCTGCAGCTAAAGCTGCTTTTACATTTTAACTTGTTTTACAAATAAAAAAATGTTTTATTGTTTTTTGCCTTTTTTTTTATTTTACAAAGAAAACAAAGTTTCTAGTGTCTTTTCAACACTTTCCTAAGACTTTCATTGAACAGTGTAATATCCTGCTTGTTAGACAGAGAAAGTAATTTAATATTTAACAATTTTGCATTCAAACAATGTATTTCTTTTTTTATCTTGTAAACTTCTCTTTATACTGTTCATATAATACAGTATTTCCTCACAGTCTGAAATAAATACAACAAATTTGCTTTCTAAAGAATATGGTTTGCATTTGTTATCCTCTATGATTCATTAGAATACAGAATCATGCTTTCTCCTTTTCAGCCTGGTCCCTGAAAAATGACTTACCTAAGAAAAAGTTGCAAGAAAAGGTACGTGCCCCTTAGAAGACTGTTTAGTACTTTGCAAGGGCTCCACTGAGATACTAATTCAGAAGATGGGGTTTATTTTTTTTTAAGATAAGAAAAAAATGAGATGCATTGTTTTATATCTGCATCCTAAATTTATTTTCCTTTCTTAAATTAAGGCTCAGATATTGATGACAAAATACATTAAGGATATATACAAGTTCTCTCATATGAGTAGTCCCATTGACTCCTATGGGATTTTTCCATGTATTAAAGTATTTACAGAATTTAGGGAACTGGCATCTTTATAGGAAATTCCAATTTCACAAACACATGCCTAGCTTTTACTCACATGAATAGTTCCACTGAAGTCATACTGGTATCTATGGTTTATTCACATGAACAAGACTTGAACACATGAACACTTTGACACTTTAGGAACTTCTTGTAGATTATATTTTCAAGTACATAAAGCCTAGCACATTTATTGTACATTAGATTCTTGATTTAATCTGAAATCAACAAGAGAACTATTTTTGCCAATGGAAACGTACGGAGATACACTTTCTAACTGCAAATAGAGCTAATGCAGCACTCCCATCTGTTCACACTCCTTCAATTGGCCATTTGTGCAAACTTTAATGTGATAAAAGCATTGTATCACTGTATAAATACAGAATTATAGAAACGTCAGTAGTGACTCCATAAATAAGGTTTCATGTAGAAATGCAATTAAACAAGGACCATGAACACTGTCGTGCAAGATGTTAAATGTTCTGGTCTGGTTCCAGCAAAGCAATTAAGCACATGCTTAATTTTTAAAAACATAAATAGGCCTACTGAAGTAAATAAAACTGCTTATGTGCTTAAAGTTAAGCTTGTGCTAAAGTGCTTTAGTGGATTGTGGTAGAATGCTAGAACCCTTGATTGATTTTTTTTTTTTTCTGTGCATTAAAATATTTAGTTACTAAAATATAGTTTACCTGGAGGTGAGACAGAGATGCAGTGTTAATGTACTTATTACACAATTACTTATGAAACACATAAAATGCTGCAGTAAATATGCATTTTCTCTTAATAAGATACATCCTTGGAAAGCACTTCAGTGATAATGTTTATGAAAGAAGAGGACTTCAACATCTCTTAGAATTTGCAGCAATTGTCATATAATAGAGGACTAAAAATTATTTTCATGTTGGAAAGGCTGTATCAATAAACTCTGAATTTACAATTTATCAGTTATACAGAACATTTTTATAAGTATTCTTGCCTTTTATTTCCCATCAGTTCCCCTTAGGTCTCAGTCTAATGGTAGTTTTTATAAGTTTTCTGTACTATAAAACTCTAAAAACAAGACATGCAAACACCGTGTACACTAAAAGACAGTAAATGAGACTTGTGTACTAGAGCTACTGAGATTACTGAAATTCAGGGTTACCCTTTCCTACAGGATCTATATGAATTTAATCATGTCTACAGTTGCCATGCTTCACAATTCTTTTTAAGGAAATACTTTTTTTTCAGAAATGCTTTTGTATGTAAGATCTGTAAGTATTTATATGTAGGTATAGATAGCTAGGCCATCTAAGCTATCCTTTTGCTCAACAGAGCATGGTTTTCCCTCCAAACTATCTTAATGATAGAATGACGTATTTAAACAAAATTTATATTTCCAATTTTATTACCTCTGGACAGTCCCAAGTATTTGAATTTTCTTTGAAGTCACAAATAGCTAAGACAGAAAAATTCTGGACTCTCTTTAGCCACTGCACACAGATTCGAGTATCTGTTACCCAAGTAAGCCAAGTAAAATAGTGGTCACTAAAAAATAAAATAAAAAAGAAAGAAATGGTGGTTATTAAAGAACACACATATAGAAATATTGCTACAGATTGTATCCCCCATATTGCTCTGTGGAAGACAACAGCAAAGCTTCCACTGCCCTAAGGATTTTTTTTGGTCCTTTTTAACAAAGGCAAAATCAAAATACATTTTTAGCTAGCTTCTGATCCCTCTAGGAGATGAATATGGCATTCCACTGTTAGAAGCAGAAAACAACTCAGAAGTTCAAGCATTTAAAACAATTAGACAAAACCTTTTTTTAAAAAAGAGGAGAGATTTGAGGGCACACTACCTGGATGCTATGACTGCAGGAACTGGCACCTCCTTAGGACCAAATACTTCAGTGCTAACAGTGTCTACAATAAACACTTTAACAGTAGGATTTTTAGCCCCAGCCTTCCAAAAAAAAAAAAAAAATAAAATACCAGGTTATTCAAATCAGGCTCTGAACAATTCAGATTGCGGAAAATTGCAACACTTTTTTGCAGGAAAGGAGATAGGTTAGAAAATACGTATTTGGTTGACTACAACAAATGTGATCTTAAAACAAGATCTCAGTGACCCTACAGCACTAGTTACTTAACTTTGCATCATTTCATATATAAAACCCAAAACCTTTAAACAGTCAAATTTAGTGCCTTTCTATACAGAAAATGTGCTTGATAGGAACCAGCTTTCGATTTACAGCATAGATCTTTGCAGCACACACTACACTAACTGTAGCATAAAACTCCAGGCATATATTCACATGATTGCAAGTGCTCTTTGTAATCCCAGCTGTGAAATTTGATGGTTTAGCTTAAACTGTTTTCATGCTTGCTTATTCATTAAAAACATTATTTTACATTAATAAAAAACATTATCAGTTTTTTAATTCTTTCCATGTGTGGTCTAAATCATCCAGCTTTATTTTAGAAATGTAACCCAGCCAACAGGTGAGTAATCTCTTAAAATACATTAATGTGATCGCTTGCAACATATGAACATAAGAGTCAGGAGAGCTCTCTAATACATGCTGAAGAAATGCCAACCCAAAACCTTCTTGCCTTAGATATGGCACTTGAAAGCAGTTAAAATCAAAGCCCCTTGAGATCAAAAAAGCACTATGAGGTGTGCAAATAAACTGAAGTTGTTATAGCCTTTATTTTTCAAAATAAAAAAGTATCAAAATTTACTGAAATAAAAAATAACAGCTGCATAGTTGCTACATCACAATATATAAACTGAATTGAAAAAAAAAAAATGTTTGATCATGCACTTCTGTACATGCTTTTTACTTACATGAGTAATTCCATTAAGTTACTGATATCACGAAACACCTACAGTTTTGAATGTAAATATACCTTCTCAGAATTTTGCCTAAATTTGTTTCCTTTCATTAATTTAGGCCACAATGGATTTAACTACTGCAATACAACAACATTTTAAGCACAGTGAATTTTATCATTGTCATAACTAATTTATTAACAGAAAGTTAAGTCAAAACAATGGGAAAACATACCTTTGGGTATGGGATAATTATTTTTCTAGGATACTGGTCCTCACCAAAATATGAATATTCAATAACTGGTATGTCAGAATCATTAAATCGTACATATGCTAGATATTTTCCACTTGGAGACCACCACAGTGCATATCTTGTTGCTAGCATTTCCTCTGAGGAACAACAACAAAAAAATAATTCATAATAGTTTATCACTGTAATCTATATATATTCTAATCTATTTTAGCATTCTACTCTTAGCAGCCTAGACATGTAAAGAGAGTCTATATACTAAATAAATAACACTTAACATATTGCAATAAATCTCAAATTTGAAAGGTTTTAAGAACTCTCAAAACAGACACACAGATCTCAGTTGACTTACTTGAGTTTTTCCTGTGTGCATGTTGGACTTTTCAAAAATTTTTTTAATGTGCCAAAGTGCCAAATTTTCACCCAGATAAAAGCTTCCATTAATGCTTAATTCCCAACCACTGCCTGTGCAACAGAGGAAGCCAAATTTGTAAAGTTTTGATAAAGTTTCAGTAACAAAAGCCTTGTGATTTTGGTTACACATTATGAATACAAAATCCACAGCAAATATAATACAGAAATGAAAACATACTTAGGGCTCTAAAAATAATTACCAACAGAGATATTTCAGATTGGATTGTGAGAACCACGTAATCTAAACATGTCAGTTGTTGCCCTTTGAGATTTACTTACCTTCATAGACCCAGTCAGGAATCCCATTAAATATTTCATTTGGTTTTCCATCATTAGTTATTTTAATTGATGCCTCTCTTGGACTTTGTTTCAAATAGATATTATTCTGATATACATATACCTAAAGACAAGGAAGTATTACTTATGAGTATAGGCACTAATAACAGGGGCTAGAGTAAGGTTTTCTGCACTCAAAGCTTTTATGTTACATCAGCAGTAAGACATAATGAACACAACAAACATATAAATAAACAAACTAACATATAAATAAATAAATGCTACACTAAACCCTTAGCAAATTCTGCAAGGTACCTCAGTAAATAAATTATACATTGCAGGCCAAATTCTGTCTTCAACTATGTCAGAATAAATCCTGAACTTATCTGATTTTAATAAACTTCAGAGGATTCTGGGGATAGCTCTGGTGTGGAAAATAATGGAAAAAACAAATCTTTGAAACTCATCTAAATTACTGTTTTTTCTTTTAAGAAATCCTCAGACGAAGTGTTTTGTGACTTTTCCTTCTGGTTTCACTGAAAGTAGAAGATAGAAACAAATACACAACAACTAAAAAGAAAATCATTGGACTTTTCTAAACCTGTCAAAAGTCCTAGGTGATGTGAGATGAGACTAAAAAAAAAAAGCTTTTACTCTGTCTGGACTAGCTTATCCCTTCCTAGTAAACTAGTTATCAAAAAGAGTTCTTGCAAGAAATGCTTGCAGGCCTTGGGTATCTAAATTTCCAACTAAATGAATGGATGTGGTTAAGAAACCAGAACCAGAAACGTTGCTTTCTTAGAAAATCATGCCTTTTGAAGCTATAAGCATATGTTAACATTAGCATAACATTTTGACTATTCTGTGTTTTAAATGAGAAACAAAGAAACTCCTAAAGCTTTTATTGTATAAAAAGACATCACAGACTGTTAGTACTAGGAAGGTAGGAAATTATCTTCATTGTGTTCTGTCTTCAGAATTCTTCGTAAAGGCATTAACCGTATTTAATTTAATTGAGAGAAATAATACTCTCCAAGAATATGGATAAATATAATCACTGAGAAAGACATACTTGGCTATTAAAAAAAAAGAAAATAACTTTTTTTTCTTGTAATAAGAACCTGGTAACCATTTCCTAGAGTAAAAATTTCAGAAGAGATTTTAAATACTTCATCTCTAAATCTCTGTTGTAAACTCACGTGTTATACAGTGTCAAAGGAAAACACTGGTTTTCAGGCCTTGAAACGACATTTGATCTTACACAATTCTGCTGGTCAATTCTACAAGAGACTGCCTAGTGTACTGAAACATAATATAGCTTGAACATGGAGTCTTCTATTGAGACACAAACAAGTTAAATTTTAACAAGATAAAGCTGTTTTCTTTGTTCTTGCTCACAATCAAGGTTAATATACACAGGCCTGTCAAAATACGGCCTAACAAATAATAACCAAAGGCAAATAAATGTCTTCTAGCCACACAAAGCAAAATCATTCTAGTGCTTTGTTATCTTTACTGACCAATTTGTGTCCAACAGGTGACCAGGATATATACTGAATTTTATGTGGAAGCTGATTTTCTGCTACAAAACCACTGAAAAAAGGAAAGAAGTTGAGATGGCTTTTTGCAGACAGTGCAAGTGAATCATTATACTGTACATTCAGATAAAACCGATGAAGGGCTGTGTTTTCTAACAGCTTATTGGTTTTTGAGCAATGCAAAATTAAGGCAGGCAGTGATACATGCAGTAATGTGATGGTGTGCACCAGTTCTGGTTAAGGCTTGAAACTCAAACCTTTGAAAACATATTCAACAGCTTAACAAGCCCACCTTCTCTCTAATTACTGCACAAGCACCTACAGTCATTTGTTCTGTCTGCAGTCTGTTACAGTCTCAGCAAGTTATTGGGAAATGTCAGCTCAGGATCTAGCATGCTGAGGCAAGCGTTGCAGCAGCAGTCACAACTTTTGTTAAGGATCATGACCCACATGCAGTACCCTCTCCACTCATGTTAGTTTGCCGCGATCTTTTCCTGTCACCTTGAGGAACAGTTTCCCAAGAATGAAGCAGCTCGGCGTAGCCCTTGTTGCTCAGAACTAAGAAGCATTTAGTAACGTTGCTACTTACGCCTTAAAAAGGTGAATGGGGAGGCAGATGGCCTCCTGCAAACTTGAGTGGAAAGAGAAGTGGTTTGGGGAAGATATTGGGAAAGAGACCATGTGTCACAGGTGAAGCTGTGAACTTTTGAGGAAACCAGGACAGACTATTACAAGGTCATTTGGGCTTCAAAGGACATGTGAGAGTTTTACAAAAGTTAAAGATCAGATCAACCATCAAAAGGATGAATTAGACAGCAGAAGCACATGAAAACATAAGGTGTGAGACTGAGGTTGACCCAAGCAGTCAAGATAGGGCAGAAGAAATTATGCAAAGAAAAAAAAAAAAAAAGATGAGAAACCTGAGCAGTGACAGTTTTAGGGCATGAAATACAAATCTATCCAGATATGTGGATGCATAGATGAAAGAATGGTATGATTTTCTTACAGTCCATTTTTCTCAGGCAAACAGGTAAACTGATAGATTCAGGCAAAAGCAAAACAAGGTGGTAGTCACATTACTACAAAGTTTTTCAGTAGAACTGCTTGCAAGCACATCACTACAGAATATTCACCACAGCTCTCTGGAAGAAATATCATGCCTTACCCATATATGAGATCATAAATGTGGTATGATGCTGTATAAGAGTACCTCCACAGCTGCAAAAATTAAGCAAGCAAATAATATTACTAACTTGGAAAAAGATAATCTAATGAAAAATAATCATCTGCTTTTTAAAAGCCTAACCCTTTCTCAAGAAAGTACCAAGAAACTTTTATCTGTGGCAACTACAACCAACAACATACTAAATGAAACCAAGCATTTCATTAAGTGATATATTAAAATAATTAATTACCTTTGAGTAATTGCTTTCCAGAGCTATGAAATATTTGTCTGAGGACAACACATAATTTGAAGCATTAACTTGTTTCTGAAAGATTAAGAAGTTGATTAGATTCTAGTAAAAAAACTTAAAGGATTTGATGAGTCAGGTTTTAATCCACTCACATTTAAACTGGTACTTTAAACACAACTGCATTTTGCTGCCTTTTTATGAACTGAAAAGGTACGTACCATTGTGCTGTTAGTCATGATGATAGTTAGGTAGTTCATTTCAACATTGTAAAGAACAATATCATCTTCTGCAGACTGATGAAGATATTCATTATCTTATAAACAAGACAAAAGGGCTGTTACTTGCACAGAAGATAGAAGATACTCTTTATCAAACTACTTGCTGTTTGATAAACTCACTGTTTATCAAACTACTCACACTTCCTTCAAAAAAATTGATTTTGAGCAGATACCTTTTGGCATCTACATAAAAAATGTTTTTCTTCTAATGACGCCAAGTTACAGAATTATCAACAAACTGTCTTCAGGGTTTTTCAGTACATTCTCAAGATCACACACTGTACATAGAATTGGCTAGTTAAGTTTACAGTTAAATGCCAGACTTTATTCTCAGTAATATCTGATCAGGAATACCAGGCACTTATCCATTAGAAGGTCAGTAACACAGTGTATATGTTTTAAAGAAAATATCTGAGATCTTTGATAATAATTTCACCAGAACATTCTTTCTTGTATGGATTCTGCAGATAACAGCAGCATGTAACTGATACTGCCCTTACTCACACAGGTCCTACAAAGTGAGGGTGAGTGGCCCTCAGTAAGAATGGAATTTAACCTTACCTGTTAGGGTTTACAGGTAGACTCAAGACCTGAGCCACAGTTTGGCAGAGAATGAAGTTCAGATTTTTAGTTTAACATCATTATTTTCTCTGCTATAAACAGAGAGAAGGAATGACATACTTGGTGTAGCTAAAGAGAGAGACTTTGAAGGCTTAAAAGCAGCCTGAAACATTGTATAAGGTGTTTCCTTTTTTAGGAAATCAGATCACCCATGGATCCTTTGAGCACACTTCTGTGATTTGTGTAACAGAGTTTGTGGTGATCTCAGGTGCCCTTAGGAAGAGATACTCAATTTTAACTACTTGCTTCAGAAGAAAAGTAGACATATGGAATGCTGTAGGCATGACTATCTATGGAATCTATGGCATGACTTCTGCGTGAGCTTTCTGACGGTTAAGAGGAAAGATAAGTCTAAGTGAGAAGGATATAAAGAGGGAAGGAGAATATTAGGTTTATGTGATATGATGCCAACATACTTCAGATATTCAGACAGAATTCTAACAAATGGCGACCTAATTTTTAAATCATACAAGTGATGTCAACATACGTCAAACTGTTAATTGTAAAACTTTAACTGCTGCTAGTAATGTCCTGGAAGGCTTCAGTTCAGTTCTTAAATTGTGGATTAAAACCTGCTTGGTAAGCCTCCATGTGAAAGGGCACCATGTTTATTGTCTAGTCAGAGAACAATAACTGCTTGAGGCAGTGCATATGTAGGAGTGGTAGTAGTGTGTGTACTAGAATGAAATCCAACCTAGCTCAAGCCTTTTGGTACTGCTGCAATGATAACAAGACTGATATTTCTGCCTCATGCACACACATATCAGCAGCAATTAACTTAATGTCTTTATCTTCTAACTTAAGGAACCTGGGAACAACTTTGTTTTCTATGCAATGCATTGGATCTCAGGAATTTCAGCAGTGTCAGCATTCCCTTAAATGAGGTAAGAACAGCAGGGCTCATTGCAGAGCTACCCACAACATAAAAGAAGAACAGGGCCTGTAAGGCAGGCTACCTTAGTTACTACAAATGGTAAGTGAAGAAATGCTGTGACACACAAAACCCCAGATTGCTTAAGAAAATACTGATATTGATATATTTCTTTTACTTGCTGCAATGAATATGCCAGCAGAAGAAATAAAACACTGAAGGCCTTTATAAAATTATAGTTTATACTTGAGGCAAACATGTCTGTTTAAACATCAAATACCTGGAATGCCTAGAATAGAGTGACAGGGTAGCAAATTTCAACCGTAAGTTTTGACTAGGAGGTTAATTTCACGTTAGCATTCATTCACAGTAAAGCTGGAAGGAAAATACATTTCAGAGTCTGTATAAACAAGTCCAGAAATATACATTATAAGCATTTATTTATGTTTGGGAAAAGGTTACACTTACCTGACACCCAATATGGAAAAAACGTTTTGTATTGGAAGTTTCCATTCAAATAGTCCTCCAGTGTAAGAGCTCTGGGACCATCATCTGTGTTGATAACTAAGAATAAGGCAGAAAGTTTCTATTAATTCAATGCTGTGAAGTGGGGAAAAAAATCCCAAAACCAAACCAACAAGTAGTCAGTAGTAAATTTTTTTTCTATTTTTAGCACCATTGACACAGAGGAAGAGCATAATCCTGGAGGTATGAAGAGAGTAGGGACAGCATACAGGAAAGTTCTCTGTTACTGTTCTGATAAGGTCCTTTAGCCTCTGAAGGACTCACCTTTAGGAATACAAAATTACAAACCAAAGAAACTAGTTTATTCCACCCAGTCATTTATTCACTCAGACATGTTTGCTTGTAGACCCTGTGAGTCCAAGAAAAGCTTTTTCTACACAAAAGACAAATCAAAGTTTTTTTAAAGAATGGATTTCATGCACTTGCGTGGTACACAGAGACAACTACTTTCATCTGGACCTGCACATATTCAGTAGAGTCAAACAACAGGATGTGCATACAAACCCCTACTGCCAAGTTTCATAAATGCCTCATCAACCAGTGTTAGAAGATAGATATAAGGCTTGCAAAACAAATACCATCCATATATATTTCTTAGTAGCTAGATGAAAAAAATAGATGAAGCATGCAGGTAAAAATAATGCTGAAAAGTAATGAATGAGTGAATGTGAATGTCAACTTTTTATTTAATGCTTAACAAGAAAACTGGCAATGATTCTGGAGACAAGACTCTAATATTTGATATCTAAGCAGATTAGATAGCCACATAAAAATAATGCACAAAATCGTAGCTGCTTTTGTGGCTCTTCTCTATGTTTCTTTCCAAAGCTAAACACCTTAAGTGAGGGTAGATTTTAAAAACAAAATTTAAGAGCAATCAACTGGATGAGAAGAGGGTAATACTGAAAATACTGACTTGCTAAGTGCACGGAAATGAAAAAATCCGATATGAAATGGGGGCAAGCAAAAAAGAAAAACTATGCAGTTCACAAGAGAAAGAATAATCAAAATATTTAATCCTCAAAAGACACGGGAACATCTCTGATAAAGGCCTGTTCTTAAAGTACCATAATAAATGGCAGCTTTTAAGTCTAGGCATTCTGGATTCTATGCTTTTCTCCTCAAGTCAAAGAGACTTCTGCCATAGTCTTCAGAGGTAGCAGGGATGTCACACAGCAGTCTAGTACATATCTGCCACTTCCCCTGTTCCTTCAGAGTTCTCAGATGACAGCCCAATAATCAAGATGACTCATTGCCCTCAGGTTTCATATCATGCTCCATCACTTCCTCATTACAACTGCCCTCTCTGTTAAGATCACACTGACTTCCCAAGAAATGTTTTTTCATCATATTCTTTTCTATGGTACTTTGTAATGATAATACATGTGTTCTTCTGCTAAGTGACTATTACTTACTGTAGAATACACATGTCAGGTTGACTTGACACTAGCTTTGTGTGCACTAATGCAGAAGAAAGCTGTCATAAGAAATAAACCTGAATGCCAGTCCATAGAAAAAAAAAACTTACCAGTATAAACTCTGATCTAGCAATATGCTCAGAAAATTCCCAAGAATATATTCAGAAACTTCCTATGTTCAATAAGAAGTTAATACATCTTGCTAATACCATGACTGTATATTAGAGATCTTCGATATGTTAATCATAAACACAGAAGACGGTAAACTCTTAAAAAAAATGCATAGAAAATAATCCCAAAGAAGAATCCACTTCTATTACTATTGAGTGATGATCACTTATCACTAACTTTTGGTTTAAGTTCTCTAAGTGAATAAGTTTATTATCAAAAGAAATCCACCGGTAAGATCTATTTCCATGGTTGTTTCTATAGGAGGCTTAAATCTGCACTCCTATTTTGATACTTTAATCTGGTATAATTTCCTGGTTCCTTCTCCCAGATTAAGAGGATTTTTTACCAAAAAGACAAACAATATCACCAATGTCACATCTCTGGTTTAATTTTCACAGCTTTAATTTATACATTTATTCTGTTAACCATCTCACCCTTACATCTTAATGTTCTGTGATGATTTATTATGACTGCTAAGGATTTTCAAAATGTGTCAACTCCTATCTGAATTTCTACCAGTGGACTGCAAAAAAAACATGAACACAACTGTATCTTACTTGATTACGTACTATTTTGAATGCTTGCTTCTAGGCAACCGAAGATATATTTAAATGTTTTACTTAAAAGCATCATCTTTAATTGTTCACTATAATTGTTGCAGATTCTTTCCTCCGTAGCTAAAGACTGGGTTCAGTAATAGTATTTGAAATCTCTGATCACAGAACCAACCCTAACATGAAGAGTACTTTACACTTCAAAGTGTCTGCAGCACTATATAGACATTGATTTGGATGGCTGTTGGTAGGCTTGGTAAATTCTTTTGTTGTGTTTGGTTTCTCTACGAAACAAAAAGGATGAAAAAAGATGCTCACTGGCAAAAAGGAAGTAAATAGAGACAACCATGGAAATAAAAGCTTATCAAATTTCAGCTTTGCTCTTTTTCCTTCACCAACTCACTGTTTCAGTTTTAATCCTTTTTGGTCCATTTGCATTCACTGCCAGAGTGCAGCTCTGTATTTCTCTGTGCACTGAACTGGTTATTTGCTTCACAATGTAACTTCATCTATCTGTTCCATAATCATGATTAGTCATGCATTTGAGTAATTATGGCATATATACATAAACATATATACATATACATATATATATATAGTGGTGGTGATATAAGCCTACACGCATCTATTAATTGTCACTGGCTTTACACGGATACCTTCTCCTTTATTCTTCAGTTCACTCTTACGACAGAAATTAACAAAAGCAGAAATTCCTATTATATTAATCTCAAATTTATACACACCAATCCATCACTGTGAAATTCTGTTTGTAATATCAGCATTATCCCTTTCAAAGACTGGATGTGGGTAGACTGACAGAACCCTTGCTTAGGATTTCAAAGAATATGACTATTCCACAACATAGTCTAATGTACATCCATATAAATTGTGTCTACTCCTGCCAAATTAAAGCAAGCATATATAACAATCAGGAAGTATTCTTGTTTCTGTAATGTTATTTCTATATATGTGGTTTTAGATATGTATTTTATATATATTTAATATATACATATTTTTGTATTAATATTATTTAGCTTCCACTGCTACACAGCAAGCAGATGACTTGCCAAAATAAAACTAGTTAGAATGGTATTATGTTCTGCTTCTGCACTACAATGTCCACACTCATCTCTGTGGGCTGATGCTAAAGCACAAGGCCTTCAATATGCCCAGGAAGACAGCCTTCCACTTGAGGAAACCATAGCCCAGTTCAGGATCAGTAATTATTTGCAGCACTCCTGATATTGCTCCAAAACTTCTGGTCACACTCAGCTCCACATCAGCTGAGTCTGATTTTCCACACCTGCATTGCATTCAGTCATTTTTTGTGAGGTGTGCCACTGCTTTCTCATTGAAATTTAATTCAAAAACACCCTTTGGAATGAGAAGACGACGTCTGAGCAAGTCATGTGCCGCACGATGATCCACTTCTTATTACTGGTAGGAACAGAAACTGTCTACAGAAAGCTAGAGCATGCTAGAATGAGAATGGTTTGGTTTACTGCTGGCTCTAACATTTCTACTGCCTAAAAGTCCAGGAAAGGAAAAAGGCCTCTCTCTAACTATACACTGAGAAAGAATCATTACAATTCCCTTCAGTTATTGAAAATGCAGTTTTCAGAAAATATATTTATATAAAAAAAGCTATTATAAAAATCTACCTTAAATCATACCCATCATACATTATTTCTAAGCATAGACTTTAAGAGGTAAGACTGCTGTGGTAACCCTTTTAAATTAGTCCTAAACCAGAGTATTTATTTTCCCACCAGCATGCGAATAAGCATAGAAATTGAACAAGTATGGTTTTGGTAAACACTTCATGCTGATTTAAGTGAGAAAGATAAGGGACAAAGAGATTCTTCAAAGCACTACTCAGATTTGGTAAAAAAGGGCCCACCCGGTCCCACAGCTGCATAAGTATAGCAGACTGAACCCTGTTAAGGGAATATAAACTATTGGAGCATATTGGGTTTTGAGAATTTATCTAGAAATATTTTACTATGAATTCCTACCAGTTCCTGTGCAGACTAAGGTACCAAACAGAAGAGGTATGAACTAGTCTAATCCATAATAATATTGGGTTTTATTACTCTGTTCTGATAACCTTATGATAGCTCTCTTCCACCAGCATACAGACCACAGCCAGTCTTACACTATTACTTAGATCTGAGCCTGAACTTGTAGCTAAGACTGGACCACCAGATTTTGGTGGAAGCACACTGTCAGAGTTATCTATTGATTTTCAAGTACAAGAAACTTCAGCAATAGCTGAGAGCTTATAGTTTGTCACTTGCCAATTTTGATTGATGGCCAAAAAGATGGGAATTTCTTTTTATTTCTGTTTCAAGCCAAATATCCAGACACTCATTTCCATTAGAAAGCAGCAACTAACAGCACCACCCTAGCTGAATTCAGTGCCAGCAACTGAATTCTTGACTGGATTGCACTCTGCAATGATGGAAGCCACCCTGTTTGACTTTGCATCATTACACAGGGAGGCATTTATAGAATCAGAAAATGGATTTGCCTAGGGTATAGCAGAGTACATCACCAGTTTCTAAGAAACTGGCTGCTTACCACCTCCTGGTTGAGAAGCCCTATGACCCAATGTGCAAGATCAGAGAACCAGGGTCTTGGTCTCAGGCCTTGGTTAAGAGAAACACTGAAAGGCAGGATTCTGGATAGTAATTAAAAATAACATAAGAAAAGATTAATTTAGAGCCTAAGCAGTACATTCAGTTAATTGTAACTCTGCCTGTGGTTCCACTATTGCTTTTCAAACACAAACAGGTATTTCCTTTCTTGCTTACGCTGCATAAGAACGGGGCTAGGGACACCAGTGTACAAGTGAAAAGAACCTTTCTGAGCTGTTTGAAGTCGGGTTATTGTACGTAAACCACACAGCACATTCCTACCTCAAAGAAATGTCAAAAAACTATCACTGATTTCTAAGGCATAGGTGCCATTCACTATATTGAGATTGCCCACCTTGCTCTTCTGAGCCCCACAGAAACTGTGTAATAACTGCAACTAAGTATTTCCCCCTTACTACCCCCTCCAAACAAATAATCAGTTTCCACTATAACCTTTGAGAATTTTTCACATCTTTATACTCTTCCATGTGCAAACCAAAATGAGCTATTACATTTTGAGAAGCTTGTAGAACACGAAATTACTAGAAACTTCGCAAAATCAGAACTAAATATTTCTTTCATTTCTTTCAGAACTACAAGTTACATTTTTCTTTGCTGACTTCTTAAGCAGAAACTGTGTCTATTTCTACATATCTCATATGCAATTGTCTTTCTAGATTGCCACATTCCTCCCATTAAGCTGTAGTAAAGACAGAATGTACAAACAACATTCCATCTCTAGCTATTTCCTGTCTCTCTTCGACTTGCAAAACTTGTAACTGCAAAATTAGTTTATATTTCTTCCACTTACACCTGATCAGTAGACTAGTAAGAATTCAAAAAGGTTTAGGCATTCATAGAGACAACTGGAACACTTACAGTTCCACCTGAGAATAAGAAGCCATAATCGGCTCAACATATTGTGTGTTCAACATAATTCTGTATTCCACAATTATCAAAAATGCTCCTTCAAAAGCATTTGGTAAAGCAAGATAAAGTCTTTATCATCCTACTGGATCTAAATGTGATATCTGATATGACTGGTTAACAAGTCACTATTCCAAGAAACTACAAAGATGAAAAGAGTTCTTCATAATGGCTCAGATACTGAAAAGGCTCAGAATAAAACCAGTGTGCTTGTATGTGATAAATTCAGAATGGAAAAATACACTCAATTCCTCCTACAGTACCTTCCATGATCTTCAGCAACTTCTTCAGGCTGCCAAACTGATCCTTGGTCTCCAGTCTCTTTGTTTCCCCACTGCTTTTTTTTTTTTATTTAAATCTCATAATAATATTTTGCCGTGTCTTAACATGTAGACTTGGTATGAATAAGTCTGGCCTGGTACCGTACATTCAACCAGTAATGAAAGCTCAGATATGACCATGCTTAAGGTAGCAAAAAAATCTGGCACCCAACCACTGACAGAAGTCAAATCTACCACTCTGAGGTGGTATCTCTTCCCAGGACTGCCTACCATCTTTACATAATCTATGCAGCACATGCTGCATAAAAGAATCAGCCTTAGCTGCTTCAGAAACTTCCAGCCATTCTCTCAATGAAACAAACCATGATAACCATATTCTACAGAAAGAGCAGGTAGGAAAGAGATTTCACCTTGCACAAAACCTGCATAGTAACTACACAACTTCACTTTTACAAGACTTAGGCAGATAGCTGATTTTATGACATTTAGCTGCAAATGCAAAACTGATTTCATCATCTCAGTCACTCTGCCAGCATATGAACAAAGAATAATAATACAAAAAGAAACTCCTTTAAATACAGACTTCTACTGGAATATAGGTTTTTCATTAATCAAATGCCTCTGAAATAATTAAAATAGTAATCTGCTATAGTGAAAGGACCATGTAAATACTTATATTTCCCTTTTCACACCTCTCATAGAAAAAATTACTATCAAGTCAGTGCCAACAAGCTCCAAATTTCACATGACACTCACTTCAAACTTTACCAAAGGACCCAGAAGACCACACTGTGTTGATTTACTTACTACAGGCATAATAATATTGGAGTAAACTGTGCATCCCTATTTTATACAATTCTGACTTTAATTTTCAAATGCAATCTTAAATATGCTCACAGACAATTCATCACACCCTACCTACAGCAAAATGTTAAAATCTAAACTCAACAGAAAACTTCTGTAATTGTTATGCAACCATTTAAAACAAAATACAAGTTCACCAAGGTAAAGGAAATTACTAACAGTTTGTGAGAGTCTCCTAACCCCCAACACAGTAATATAAAATGAGGAGACCCGAAAATTATTTTTGCAGTCCTGTCTAAGAACATTATATATCATGCACAATAAAGCTAATTCACTGCCTTTCACTTCAAGGAGTTCCTTGTTTCAACATCTGCTGGCATTTCAATCCTACCTTCAGGATATTTCAGCTGTCAGTACATTTCTGTAAAGTGATACAAAGACATAACAGTTCTGACAGGGCAACCCTAAAGATGATTTGACGAACTTTTGTGAACTTTAGAAGCCATAGTGGCTAGAGATATTGTGTTTTAGACTACATTAGGTTACAAATGCCTTACCTCTTGATGGAAGCAGTATAATACACGTAAGTAATAAGGAAAACAAAAGGCATATAACCACGCCAAATATGATTTTTAGTCGGGTCTGCAGGACAGAAACAAACAATAATTACATTTCTAATATTGCCTGAAGCACACTTCTATGGCTTCTAAATAATTAAATCCTCCCACTCTTAACTGCTGTAATTTGTCCAAGCAACAAGCAGAAATGTCCTTGCAGTACATTTGAAAAGACTTCCCTTTCCTTTTTCTCTAAAAGAAGTACTTTCACATCAGAGCCTGGCATTGTGCAACAGCCTACAGTTTAAAACAACAGATGTAAATATTACCAAAAGCTGAATTCAGCAGCATACAGACCTTCATTTTCCTGCTGTATTCTAAAAGAATGTGAAGTCTCTCTTCTGGGTGTTGGTCAGTGGATCCAGAAGAATTTGAAAAGGCAGTGTCTGTTTTCACAGTTGGCGGCCAAACCTCTGGCAGACTTTTTTTTTTTTTTTTTCCCCCCTCTTTTGAAAACTGTGCCAAATTTCAAAGGGTTTTCATAAAATTAGAAACACTCTTTTGGGTAAGTTTGTGTACCAGAAATGGACAGTGGGTGGCTATAGGGGTGGTGATTATATACTTCCTATCAGTATGAGCCGTAACCAACATCTGCTTACACTAACTTAAGGGGTTTATGACTCAACAGTTACTTGATACATACTGGTTTTCTCTGAAAAGTATCTGCTGTGTATTTTGGCAATCCTCATATTCTCCAGACATAGTCATGACCTTATTTCTATTCTCTACAGAAAAATTAAAAGAAAATCCAATAGCTTTTTTTGTTTATATATAATTTGTTTACTCTCTGAAATAACAAATGACGGCATAAGACTGCAAAACAAGAAGCAGAAATAGATATAATTTAATATCTTCCACATGTGAGAATTACTTTTTTCCTCAGAAAACTATCAACTTCTATAGGCTATGTAAGAGAGCTTAGAGACGTTAACTATCTACAGTGCAGCCCAGTGCAAATTCTGAAATACTGGTTAAACCACCAGCTGCACATATTTTACTTAGCTTACTGAAATCAGGTCAACCAAAAACGGAGAAAACGTCTCTTCAGACTGCAGCGTCAAGTTACAGAAAAGACTGCTCGGCAGAGAGAGAAATACTCGAGAAGGGAAGTGAAAGTATGCCGTGCTCTATAAACTGACTTTACACAGATATTCTTACTACTGGCAGCTCAAGAGCCGCTCTAGGCAGCGCCTGGGACAGGGGGAGCCGCGCCTCGCCGTTCCCGTTCCCCTGAGGCGGGTGTGGGCACCGCGCCGAGCGGGGGAGTAACGGCCGGAGGGGAGCGGGCAGCGGGAAGT
>NW_008600619.1:0-17574 GCF_000691845.1 Merops nubicus
GAGGTCTCTTCCAACCTAAAGGATTCGTTACTGGCATAACTGCAGGCAATGTTACTCTTCTTAAAGATGAACTCCTGTCTGCTTTTCACAGAACTCATCATCCTTCATCCAGGTGATAACATGAAGCAGAACAAAGTAGGTAGCAACATTCCTGGAAGTCTAGCTTCTCATAACCCAAATGTTAGAGTCAGTGCAAATAAAAGACTAAGGATGTCACTCTGTTTATGTGAATCCAGTCCTACTTAAAGCCAATTACAGAATACACTGGGGTAGGACTAACTAGAAATCAACCAACCAAAGAGCTTGAAAATTTGTATTCTGTCCTTGGCCCACACTGATACCTCTGGCTACAAAAACAAGCAGAACAACATGCGTTTCTACCACTCAGAACCTTGTCTCCACTGTCGAGACAAAAGCAAAACACAAATCTTTAAAAACTGTATTCTAGCACTTTACACTGAGTGATTACAGTGTTGAGTTTGTGGTGGGGTTTTGTTGTTTGTTTGTTTCGAGTTTTTTGTTTATTTGTTTTTCCCCCCTGGCTTTCTCCAGCAAACAAAATATTCTTCAGTGTTTTGATCTTAGGGTTTCAGGAAAGTAACTAAGCATAAGAATACATGCATCAAGTCCATGAAATTTAATTCTATGATTCTTAACTACCATTATTCAAAGCAGCAGAAAAACTCCCTTTTTACTCAAGTACTGCAATTTCTATCTTTGTAATGCAAAAAAGGTCTGAAAATGTAGCATGTAAAATGTTACACATGAGAGAAATGTAAGACTATTTTATGAAGTTTTTAACTCCCCCACTTCACATATTTACTTTATGTATCAAATATTTATATAGCAAGTCTGGTTTTACTAAGGAAGTCAGAATTTTTTCTTTCCAACTTTGTCAAAATGGCTAAAATTGTATATTGTTTATATGAAACAAGCTATAATCTTTTTAAGTTCTCATAACATGCTTAATAGCAGGTAAATAATCTTCTGTTATTATGAAGCATGACTAAGTAATAGTCCCCTTGTTAACCAATTAAACAGATGTTAGAACTGTGACGTTGCATCTTTCTTTTGTGACTCTTGAACAAGCAGTTTGCATCAGAAACATTGCTCACCATAGGTGAAGACACAGACATTCTGCAAAAATTGTCTGTACTAAGTATTCATAACTTCTCAAACAATAATGTATCATACACACAGACTATTGTAGTTTCACAGGACGTTCCAGCCAGCGTCTTATTTAGCACATAGATAATGTGTATGTCCTAGAAGCATCCAAACTGACTTGGCAAATATTATAATAAATCATGCTAAAATTCACTAGATCATACTGACAGTGTTTTTCCTTCAGTAACTGTAGATGAACACGCTGCAGTAATCCCAAAATGTCTAGAAAAAAAAAATCTCCCCCCCAAGACAGAAGAAACTATATGCTGGCAAGTTAAAGATAAACAATGTGATTTCCTGTAATTTTCTATTTTGAGAGCTTTTTAAGTGGCAAAAGCTACCTAACAAGTCACTCGCACCAGCAAGATACTTCAGTATCCACAGATTCAAATTATCTATTTTCATGCCGAATCACTTTCCTGAAATCCTAAAATCAGTAGGGGCTTAGGTAAATTCTGTTCATTAACAAGAACAAACAGCTCCCTCCCAAAAACTAAAACCTGGAACATACTGGCATTATACCTGCAGCTCTCAAATAACCACAAAATACTGTTATAGGGAGTAAATACTGAATAGGGAGTAAGCACAAATATTTTCCTAAATTTTCAAACTATGATGCCCTTGATTGAGACATACAGGATGGAAAAAATTCAATAAGAAACTGTTGCCATGCCACAAAGAGAATCTGTTTGGAGACAGATATTTGATCCTTCTTCAGTTAGCTCTTAACCAAGAGCTTTTAATAAAGCCATAAACCCAGTTTAAAATACAGCATGTATTACCCTTTCCCTTGGCTCAATAATAAAGGTTCATTTTTAATTTTGACTCATTTTGCTTTGAGTTTATGGCAGCAATGGATCCATAGCAACTAACCTTCAAGTTTTAAAGCATTATATTTATTTATTTTTACTTTTCTCTCTTCAGGTCCAGTCCAAAATACTTATGACTGTTTTGAGAAATTGGAAGAATTAAAAACTATTCTAGAGATCGAGTTTAAAGTGTTAATTTTATAACATTTGGAATTAACATCCTTTTCTACTAGAGGTAGCTATGATAAATGTCAAGTGTTTGCAATTAGGATTTTACCTTTCAGGCACACAGGTTTTATTTCCTATGGGACCATGTTCTCAAAATTCCATAACAGAGCTTCAAAATTTTGGTGTAAGAGTCACAAAACAACCTGTGGTACCAGAGCCCGATGCTGTAGGCATTTTACTCACAGGAGTATTAGACATGCATATATTTTCAGGACTAGAATAAAAAACTCCCTCTACAATCTTCTTTCTTTGGATCTTATTAAAAAAGAATGTTTGGGAAATAGTAACTGTAAATCTTGGTGCGTTGCTTTATTGGGAATGAAACAAAAATAACCCAAGCCATTTTGCCTTACCCCTGGGTAATGAAGGCTCTTGGCTCCTGAAAACCACATGCAGCTTTTTGCTCTATGAATAATACTGATCTATTTGTCTGCAAGGTGGAGCAAAGGATTATTTTCCTCAGTGAGATTATCTGTATTTTCTCTTCTCCAGTCAGATAAACAAAACCAGTCATATTTAGGAAGTAAGCAAAAATTTAAGCATTGTGTTTGACTCCGTAATAAAAATCCAGTGTTCAGATATAACTTGATTTTAAACAAAAATACTACAGTAATTTACTTATACTAACGAATGTACACATCAGTTGCACCTAAGAGTACTAAAAGTGCATTGAAGAATACTTTCATCTCTTGAATTTCACAAATATCCATAAAATCAAATCAAGGACATCTCAACTTCTAAGTGCAATACTTGCAGAATCATGTCACCATGTGAAAGTCAACAGGAGTTCTGTTGATAAATGTGAGATACAGAAAGGCTCTGAAAGCCAGTTTTTTCTAAAGCTAAAAGATTTCACTTGCCGATGGCAGGTCACCAAAGAATTTTGCTGGTGCTGGTAGACAGGAAGGAAATCAGATGCAGCTCACTTGCTTGAGAGCTCTGTAAAATGATTATGTTCATGCAGCTTTTCACTCTTATTTTTGTCACTAAGTCACCAGATACAGTTCCGAAAACACTGAGCAAATACCTTTTAATACTTCAAAATATAAACCATTTCTACATCTCACCACTAAAGAAAGTGTCACTAAATTGAGTAGGCAAGAATTGAAAAGCTCTTAGTAAGAGTTAGTAGTTTCAAGTAAGGGTTCTATAACAACATACGGAATAGAGATACCCTGCCAGCAGAGGAAGGTCAGTGATGTACTTCAGGCACTGGATATAGAGTCACAACAGCTGATCTATTCCTGGCTCTGCCAGACATAAGGCAGGAATATGGGCATATATAGGTAACAAGAGCAAATCGACTCAGCTTTTGCTTCTGCAGATGAAAAAAAATTCGAGTATATAAGGTCATTAAGGTTTCTAAAAAAACTTTGGATGCTATTTTTTATACTTGTTTTTTCTTTAAGCCAAGGCACAAGGTTAAGGATTATTACACAAGACCAACATAAAGACAGGTAAGCTACTTGTGGTACTATCTGCACTTCCTTGAGAGTGCTCCTATCTGCTTGGCAGAGAGAGTCACTTTCTCTTTACCAGAAGAGTCATTTAGTACCATTGATGTGACTGTGGAAACGCGTATAGGGTATGTTTTGCATATTTGCAGATGTTTGGCAAATAAGCTTTTTCCTTAAAACTGTCCCACTAAAGAAAGGTTTCAAAGTGACTGAGATGTTGCCTTTCTACTACAGTCCCTTATACAAAGAAACGTAGCAAGGTCTTACTCCTCAAGCAGAACATACAGTACACCTTCTCAGAGGGTTGATAATGATTGAGTCCTATGCAAAAACAGTTGCACCAAAATCGACTATATTACTTGTAAAGCAACATACACATTATAACACACCTAGGAATGTCACAAAGAAGTCTGAGACATCATGATCTCTCTTCTTCCATACATTAATCCACCTATTAAATGTTTCTATTTTAAGAGACTAATATATCACAAAAAAAGAGCCAGTACAATTCAGTTTCAGCTCATCCCCTTCTTGCCATTCCATGGATGATCGAGGCCATTACAAACAACACATCATGCTGGAACAGTTTAAGGGCAAAGCAAAATAATCCAAACCTCGCAGTGAAAGGACATCTCCAAATACGTCATTTCACAGTTCTCAGCAGATAAATTGTCCCTTTGCTCGCCAAGAAACATGTGACTCTACTTTCTGACAGTCAAGATTACACACGGTTGTATTAGAAAATTTTTTATCAAGTGTCAGTTTTCCACATGAAAACATGTTAAATAATGCACATAGAACCTAAGCAAAGGAAAACAAAGGCTGCAGGAAGACAGCGAGTGGACAAAGACACGTAGGCAGCTTCTTGGTGCCTTGGCTTCAGTTTTACTGTCTCCGTACGTTTGTCTTCTGAAGGAGATAGTTTCATTTGAGAAAGAGAAGCCTTTCTCGTGTCAGTGTACCTATTAGACAGAAACCAACCAACAGCAGCAGCAATCAGCCAAGGCAGTATGAGAGCCCCATAAACCAGGCATTTTCCTCACTGTACACTGAGGCTGCTGGGATGGAATAGGTGATGCCTTTCATCTCAGCACCACAACAGTATATATTCTCTTAAATCTTATTTAGAAGAGTCTATACAAATAATCTCCAAGGTTGTGATTTTTCTATTTAGGTGAGTATAATCCCTAGTTCAGAACTGTAATGCTGCTGGAATAGTTCAGGAAGAAATTAAAAGAGATTCATATAATATTTGTATCAATGTATAAGTCCCAAATACAAAGTCTGGGAATATTTTTTCATTTCTTCTCCACAGTGCCGCTACAGAAAAAAAAACAGACCTGCTCATTTCTTTCCTCCCCACTAACTTTACACACTGCTTCTTTGCAGTTATCTGACAAATGCCCCTCCTTCAGGCCTGAAAAGCTGAGTAGTTTGTTTTATAAACTCCCTTATGACTTGGTAAGTCTCCATCCCACAAAAAAAAAAAAAAACAAAAAACCACCAACCATAATGAGTTCATCATTCAGCTGTTCCAAAGACCTCTTACTTAAGAATATGTCTTCTCTACAGCTTGGTTGACACAGCAGTTACATATTCCAATTTTCCATAAAGTCTATTCTGACATAAGCTTTTGCCAGTTAATGCTGAAGTGTTAACAGGAACTTTACAAGACTGCCATTATCTTTCCTACCTATGGGTCTTCTGTCTGTTTGCCCAATAGCTGCTAAAAAGGAACAAAGTTACAAACCTCCTTCTGGATACTTAACTTACTTCAAAAACTTATTAATACTTAATCCTCAGAGTTATTTAATAAGGTAACCATCTCATGGGTAGAAGTACAAAGGATAAAGTACAAAACTTTCTAAGAAATAACTTAAAAGGAATCCTTTTCCAAAATGCTTTCAACTCCCTTCTGATCTTATGTTAAAAAAAAAGAAAAACCAAACACCCGAAACTAAAAGAGAAAACAAAACAACACAACAACAAACACCCCACCCACAGCATATCTTTTTTAATGAATGAGAAGGATATTATCCTAAGACTAGTAAGCAGTTATGTGGATACTTGTGTAAAAATGGATCTTGCTGCCCAGTGGAGACAACACACAAACTTTCTTTGAAAACTCCATGTCCTCAAGTAACCTGAATACAATAAACACAAAACAATGAGCTTATCAGAATACTGCCAATTAAAACTTCTAGCTGTGAAATAGTTCTCTTTTTCAGAATTACTGGTTATAAAAACACTAGGAAGACAAAGCTTTGCTCAATTTAGAGCAATGACTTGCTATCCAGGTCACTTCAAATTGAGGGAAAGACTTAAGGCTTCTCCAGCATCCCAAGTGGGACCCTTAATCTTCAAGTCTGTAACTCACTTCTTTTTCCCTATTTGAGAAATCTAAATGACCTTGCTCTCTCCCAGGTCTATCCTAACTGAGCAATTTCTATTTTACCCAGAAAATTAACATGGTAACACAAATCTTAACACAACACTGGAGCAGAAGTAAAACAGCTTTCCAGGACAATGTAAAATTAGACAGCTGTTACCTCCTGAACAAGTCACACGAACACACAAAAACACACCATACATTGAGAAAATTTAAAAGAAGAAAAACACTTTAACATACAACTTAAGGAGAACAATCAGCTATTAAGTGCAACCAGTTAAAAATTACATATATGGGAACTAAGTTAAAGTACAAATATCAGGATATGGACATGTTTTCTTCAGCCCTAATGAGTAACTACTGTATTAGACAGAAACTAAGCAGATCCTGTCTTCTTACCAAAATGGAAAAGCCTATTCACTAACCAGAAAGGGGATAATAATGAAAATCACACCAGCCTGAAAAAAAAAAAAAAAATCTTCTCTCACCAGAATATTTATCACTCCTTGAATGATTATGGAAAGATTCAGACTGCAAGAGCAACAGCAAAAAACTGTTTTTCAGCACAGCTCTAAGTTTTGCAGTACCAAAGAGGATGATGCAGTTTTCCATCCTTGCCAACTCTTCTCACCAACTTATGAGACCTTAAAACCCAGTTACATGCTCTCCTTGCAGAGCTTTTCAACTGCCTGTTTTCACAATCAATAGCTTCAAGCCTAGCTGAAAAGCACACTGATAACAAAGTGGTGCCAACTGAGTTATAAGAAAACCCTTATATTACATGGGTTTCCCTCCCCCTACATAGTAGTAAATTCTAGCAATGGTGAGAATGAGTTCTTGCAAACTTACAGCCTGTCAGCAGCTGATACCATTTCTGTGCCATTATCAACTGCTTCCAGCTGTTTATAAACTCCAAGTCATAATGCAATCCATAAAAAGCATTATCCTAATATAACTATTTCAAAAAGGCTATTTATAGCCTAATAACGCAGTCATTGAAAAATCCAATTCTGATCACAAGGCCAACTACTGTACCTTGTTTTCCTGTGAATATAATATCAAGTTAAAAAGCAAAGAGATTGACATATTGGTATGCAACATATGCACATATACCAGAAATAGGCAGGAACAATCCATCAGTATCCTAATTAGAAGCACAGACACACTTCTAAGATAACCGATATCCATTACTCGCTCGAGACTTAAGTATTAAATATCATGTACACTATTGGGCTAAAATATGAGGTGATCAGCTGCAAATGAATGTTCTGTGCCCAAAACAGGAGAAAAGGAAGTTCACACTGTTCCTACAGCAGAGGTCTCATTTCTGCTCCCTCTTAACTCCTCCTCCCCAACTGTCTTTCTTGAAAAATTTTTTGTGACCTGATTAGCATTTTTTTTTAACCTTCCCATTTGACATGACTCCCATCAGGACTCTAACATGAGAGACACACTTATGCTGTCTTGAAGCTTTTCCTTTATCTTCACTCACAAATTAAAGGAAGTCACAATGGTGTGAATCTCCTCAGAAGTAACAGCTTTAGACACGTTGAAGACAAATTGCCAGCGGTCAACCGTACTTTTCCACTTATTATTGCATGATTTCACCACTTGCTAGAGATATATCCCAACTTGTTAACAGAAGTAATCATTTGCTAGAAAAATTTGGGATCTCTGAGCCCTAAAATGCCCAACTAGAAGCTTTAGGAGTTCTTGCGTGTGCACGCGCACAGCCCCCAAGTAATTATCAGCAACAGGGTTCTGTGCCCTTCCACTGCCCGGGCACCACGGTTACTGCTATGCGAGTACCAAACAGAAGACCGCTCTTATCCTAAAGATACTCATCTAAGTAAGCTGCAGATGTCAAGACACACATACCAGTTGCCCACTATCACACTGTATGAAATAGGGCGGTGAGAAAGTTGAGAAATCTCACATTTATTGTCAGTTTCTATACTTTTTCAAACACAAGGGAAACTTGGTCCTGAAAGCAAAGACAAGTAAAGACGTAAGGAGGCAATTTAAAAAAATGAAGTCGTTTTTCTATCCTAACAGTCCCATAAGTACCATTTACACCACAGTTCTGGCTAGATCTCTTCAATACATTGGCACAGCATAAAGGGTTAAAAAGATCATAGAGCAAAGATTGGGGGAAAGACCCAACCAATACTGCACTAATGGTTCTGGGATTATCATGTGAAAGAAAACCAAGTCCTCAGCTATCTATTCTTACACAAAGATACACATGTATATCTAATATACAATTGTTTTACCAATCACAAATATTTAAAACTATTCTATATGCATGAGCAAGTTAATTCCACCTGGTGAAAACTAACCAGGCTTAACGTTGATGTCTGTGCAGAAGTATGTTTTGTTTATGTAAAATCTAAATTACATTTATGCATGGAAGCAGGATGGGGCTATTCCTCTGTTTCTGTAGTTCTCAAGTTCTTATCTGAATAGATAATAAATCTCAGAACATCAGAAATGCAACAATCCAAGTATATGCTAAAAACTGCACCAAGACTCCCAACAGAAATTGATCTGAATTGAAGCTCTGTTCTTACAGTTAATACCCTAGCCCTACAATAACTAAGTTTTACTATGATAAAATAATTAAATTACTGATCATCTTATGTTAATGTAAAATGGTACTTTTTTTGTATTTTCTCCATCTGTTGCACAGTTTTTAATTTAGAAGAGGTCAAAGTTATAAACCTTCAGTAAGAAACATTGCCAGCTTTACCAAACCCATAGCATTTCAGGTAATTTAGCTATTCATCGCTGACACGCTCATCTCAATACTACACAACTACTAAATTGTTTATGTTATAAAAGTAGCAGAATATAAAATAAAGCAGGTGTTTACAACATTTGCCAATGAATGGACAGGAATAGACCAGAACAGGACCACAGAGATTTCAGAAGACCAGAAAAGAAAGTTGAGGAAAAATGAAAAACACACACACAAAAATGCAAGAAATACAAAACCACTAAGGCTTGGTCTCCCTTTTCTTTGATTGAAATGAAAACTGCTGTGGCAACAAGAAAAGAAAATGATGTATGGAGCTCTCACACACATGCAGACATGAACTTTAGTTCTAAAGGCACATGCTTGAAAACATGTAAAGACTGTAAAAAACCTATCCTTTGGGGAATAAAGCTCTCAATACTTTGGGAGGGGTACTGCTTCAAAAAGCAACCAAATTTGAGTCTTCTAGTTAAATAATGCCTTTAAACAACAATCCACATAATTTACAACAATTGATAAAAATTTTGAATGTTACTAAATACTATTCTGATCAATCTAGACTGTGTCTCCCTGGAAGTCAGACAGGAACATTTACCTGTTTTGATCAAAAGACAGTTGAGACAGTGGTCCATAGAGGGAAGATGTGAATAGTGTTTTGTTGTCACAATACTGACATCTTGTGTCCCCCACTTACCACAGTAACACTTACAGACAATACCACCACTGAGAAGCCACCTGGAAAAAGATCTGTCAATACAATATTTCTTTCATCATTGATTTGTCTGTGGAAGGTACTGAGCTGCTACAAAATGACCTGAACTTCTCAGTTCTCCAGTCTAATCCTAAACAAATGCACCCATCCTGGGAACAATTATGAGTAAGAACAGTGTTGGTATCTATCACAACTCATTCCCTTCTGAAAATTATGAGGATTCAAGCTCCATTCATCAGAGTTTAATCTTTTAAAGCCAAACTCAATAAAACTGAGTTATCAAAAGTGACTCAGCAAGTTTAGAGCAAAAGCTCCCTGCAGTTTCAGCTGGCTTTAACTGCCAGGACTCTGATATACTCACAGAAATTGGACTGGTTGCTCTAGCTTCTCTGTAATTACATAGTATTACAGAGTTATCACAGGACCAAAATACCAGGCAGTCAAATCAGAATTCAAAAGATGATTAAAATGATTCAAGAATCATTTTTTGGAGAACGAAGGTTTCCAAATTTACAGAGAAGGTTTCCTTCTCAAAGAATTAGGTCTACTGCAACGTACAAGAGGTTTCTTGTTCCAAATATAACTTCCCAAGCAACACAGAAGAGGCAGCTTCTGGAATTGAGCCCTAACAGCCCTAACAGAAAAGATAAGAAAATTCAGTTTTGACTTCCAGTCTGATGAAGCCCAAAACAATCAAAATCAAAAGGATTACTAAAATCATTCCTATTTGACAAACACTAGCAGAATGTCTAGCAGAATCTTTGATAGTACTAATTATTTTTTTATTTTATTTTATTTTACACAGCTACAAATAGTAAAAATTTAAGCCTAAGATTATGCTGGTATAAGTGAATTCAACAAGAAGCTTGCAGAGGCAGTATCTCAGTATCCAGAAAAGTTGAAGTGGCTTTATTTTCTTGCTCACTAGAACAAAAAAAAAGATTTGCTATTTTTGTAAAGTTAGAATGTTTAGAGCCTTTGCGTGGGTTGTTTTTGGATAGTAACAAAGTACAAGGTTAATATGTAACATTGAGAGTTGATGCAAAGTTTGAGAGACAGCAATTTCTGTTCTCTATAAGAAGGATACTAACGAACAAACCAATGTAAAGAAGATAAAGTAAAACAGAAGAAGAAGAAAAGACACAAACAGGTGATTCTTCTGAAGTTTCCCCAGGCTGGTGTATCAGACAGCTTACGCTAGGACTCCTCAGTATAAACCAGACAATATTCCTTATTGCTAAAATGAGAAATGCTTCAGCTCTGGCCTCCTTACTTTTACCTGTGACTTTCTGCAACAGTATTAAGGTGACTGGTCAGAACACAAAGTTGCATACATTAAAATAGCAAGTTTTAATAGGGCTCTAAATAACTCTAAACCACTTTAACAGCAATAAGTCTTTCCTTGAATGGAGGGTACAGCCATTTAAAAGAAGAACAGAGCACAGAAACTGGAGCAGAAGACAACCAGATGAGACACCACAAAAGGAGTCCCAAGTGAATCAAGTCTTGTGCTAGAGACTTCATGTAAAAACCTTGAGCTCTTTAAGTTGGTTCTGTACAGGATGTTTTTTCGGTTAATCTGTAAACTGGTTGGAAAGACTTTTCCCCTCCCCTTATAGCTTTCGAACTCTTAACTCTTTTTTGTCTAATTTAGGGGGAAGACCTGGAGAAAAAAAAAAACCAGATACATGTTTAGGAGCTGAAAGGAAAAAAGACTGAGAACTGATAAAGAAGGATATGTGAAATGCTCTCCAACCTGGACAGAAATCTGGCAAGAAACAGACAGAATGGCATTAAAGAGTAAATTTAACTAACACATCTTTTAGCTGGAAAAGATATTTCAGCCCTTGAAAATTGCTTGGAAATTCACAAACTATTACATGTCAATTAAAAATCCTTTCTTTTTTGCATTTTTTAAAAGTCAGGAGAAAACAGGTCTTTCAGTCAAGAACCCTGTCATGAAGAGGTCTAAGTGCCATATACTTAGCCATTTATGCCTGCTAATAGAATTAGATGAAAAATTTTGAAGTATGAGCTTTAAAGTGAGTACTCCAGTAGACCCTGAACTATTGCTGTAAAATGGTACTCCAATTACAACAGTCAATGCTTAGTATTATTCATAAACTTAGAATAGCTCACATTTAAAGAAACATCTGCTCTTTGTCATAAAGTTCCTCTTAGTTCTTCTTTGCTAAAGAGCTTTCCATGAATACGTTTGTTAATGCAAAAAGAGAAGTGATGTTCCACTACAATCAAATATGTATCTGAGGTCTCCTCATACAACTGATTTCCTGGAAAGAACACTGTGGGAGTACAGGTGGATTCTAAATGACAAAAATACCTATTTGTTTAGAACATCAAGAAAGAAAAAAGAGGCAAGATCAAATTCCAAATATTTGAGCGTTCTTCACCTTGAGATTTACTTGAGTTTTATTTTTGCTCTTCTAATTTAATTTAAAGCAACAAGGCACTAATTACCTTGAACTAGTTTTGTGATGAAACATTTTTTGCCTTATCCTTGAGCAGGGCAAGAACTGTCACTCCAGTGCAGATGAGTCAGATTCTGTTTTCAGAAAGACTTAAAAAACTAGCTTTCATAAAACTACAGTAATCTATTTTTAGTTCATTTGACCAAAGAGAACCAAAAATATATTGAAGAACAGAAGATGTTTTCTTATAGTTAATATTTTCTCTACTAATATCCATTATGATCATAATTAGACACAAAAGTACAAAGTATTTTATATTTTCAGTTCCCTGATGCTTCTTAGAGAACACAGACTTTGAGGCACAATTAGATTTTCCACACAAGTTCACGAACTCCACCCAGTAACAGCAAATGATTGATACCTCAAAGAAAGGCAACATTTCCCACCATCCACCTAGCTGACTTTGCTGTGTTGGACATGAGAAGAAAGCTGATTTTTTGGCTTGAAGCATAAAAATCAATTTATCTGAATATATATAAATACAACATTGTTCATGCCGAAAGCATCCAACTCCCTCCTACATTTCTTCCAAGGATACCAAACTTGATGACTTCTTATAGAACGGATTACAAAATCCTCAAAGTGGTCTTGTCATCCACACATTCAGCTGCTGATTTCATTTCCATATTATTTGCTTGAGGATGAGGATGTTAAAGACATAATTCCACTCCAAATTGTGGAACATCTCAAAATTCCACCTTCCCAAGCATGGGTGTGATACTGTAACATCAGCTCCACAGAGTCACCTCCATGAAATGCTCCATTGAGAGCAGGTCACCTGAGGCACATGTCTGCACATTTTCAGAAGTTCGACACAAGCTTGTTCCTTGCATTTTCCCCGCTCCCAGTCCTCCTTCTATGATAACCAAATTAGTCACTATACTTTTACTGACTATACTTTTACTCCTTATTGTGATCCCCATCATTCTCCCTCCCTTCATTTTTCACATTAAAAGAGAAAAAATATAGTCAAGGTTGCCTCTTAGAGAAAGTTTGTTCTAATTACACGTCATGATTACGAGTCTGTGGGGATATAACACAAAACTCTTCCCAAGTGCAGGGAGGGGAAGAAGATGGAGAGCCGTGTTGATGAGACAGATGGAATACGTTCGGACACAGGCACGTCCCGCTTCCCAAGCACAGAGGCAACTCATCGTTCTGCTGCGCGGCTTTTACCAACCTGCTATGACAAACTTATTTCCCATAAGTCAACCCCATAAACAGACATGCTGTTCAAACAGCATGTTCAATGTTTGGAGAGCCTTATGATAAAAGATCATCAGAGAACAGTAAGAACTTCAGTTTAGCAAAACAAGAATTCAAAATAATATTAATCATCTACCAAAGAGGAAAGATTTCAGATGTCACAGGTGCTATGAGTAAGAAGGTAGATATTTATGACAACTTTTTTTCCATGAAACTATTTTCTAGAGAGAAAAACAAGACAAAGAAGGTATAAAAAAGGTATAATTTCCTTTTTTTTTTCCTACTTTTAGAAAAACCTATTTTGCTAATAGTTGCGTACTAGACAGAAGTAAAATTCTAATTTTTCTTTACTGTGCCTGAAATTAAAAAGACAGCAAAAGAAGAAATGAGAAAGAAAGCAATCCAAAAGAAGAACCACTGAAAGCATATACAGATCATCAAAGAGGCAACAGAAAAAATTCTGGCAGCTGTCAACACTATATATATAAAAAAGAACTTAAGTGTGGCTGGTTTCTCTTAAGAGTTAGGAGACTATCAAATTGTAACAGTAATATTCATGACCTCGGGGGCTATATTCAAGGCAATTTTTGTATATGGATTAGGTATTTGCAGACAGAGCCGTTACAATGTTGGGCAAAATATGAACATGGGGTGGCAACCCAACGTTTCCAAGTACAGCCTCCACAGCCAACCGTGGGAAGTCAAAAGTTGCAGTCAGTTCACTTCTCTTTGCACACATGCTTAGCATTCCCTCTCTCTCTTTTTTAAACCTAAGTAAATTTATAAACATATTAGAAGACTTCAACCTCAATTTCAAAGACAAAAGCTTACTCAACAGCTGCCATTCTGCCCTAACCTTTCAAGGAAGATGAAGAACATAAGAGTCATGCAGTCTGACAAAAGGTCTGCTTAGCCCAGTACTGTTTCCCCTGTAGCAGCAATTAACAGCTTCCCAAGTGAAAGGCTTTTTGACAGAAACCATGCTCTTTTTAAAATGCCTCTAGTAAATAAAAAGAAGATCCTTCTCAATTTTTCTGGTAACTAGAAAATGGATCAGGCCCTCCATAGACACTATAAATATTTTAGCTCACTTCCGTCCAGTATATTAGTTGTTCTTGATCCTAGTTTTACCAGAGGGAGCCCGACATTCTTAAATGGAGATCCAGGAGAAACGGACTGTGAACAGAAATCGTCACAAAAGGTAAACAAGAGCCTTTATGAAGAAAAAAGTTAAGTCAGTGAAGCTACGAACTTCAACTTCTGAGAGCCTGAAGCTAACACTTAGCTGGCTTAACTGAAAAGCCAGTCAGTAATTTTAAACATGACAGGCTACAAAAGCAAACAGTTCACATCTGTGTGTTAAATCATGCTTGGGAAATCTACTTTCCAGTTGCAAGCAGAAAGACTATCACAAGTGCAATTTAAGCCACCAACATGAGTAATTTAAACTAATTTTTCTTCAAATGTGACTTCTAGTTCTTACGTTCTGAAAGGTAATGTTACCAATCCAGTGTTTTTCCAGCCTCTGCAGAGACAGTCAATGCTTCCACCTTGCCCAAGCACAAAACTAGTACAATTTTACCCCTCTGCATTAGTAACAGTCAGAAACACATTGATCAGAAATACTTCAAATTAGTATTGCTGTCACAGGAAAGAACTAACAGCAACAGAAGTAGTCCACAAAGACATCATAGCTATTCTGAGAGAACATACAAAATATGGCAAGATAAAATCAGTGCAGTTTCCCAGACACATACATGTGGAAGATTCCTCCAGGTGGTGGCCAAGACGTTGCAATTAAAGTTCTCTGGCAGGTGGAGAGCAACAGCCATGGCTGGTCAGCTTTAGAGTCATGATAAACTTCAAGTTCCAGAGAATTTCCTCATGCAAATCTAAAAACTGAATAAGCAGCAGCAGTGTAGGTTCTTACACCTCTAGTATCACCTCTAAAAGTGTTAAGATGAGGATCTTGCAGAGCAGCAAAGAAACTAAAGTGAAGGAGATGGCAGCCTTAATTCCACAGGGAGTCCTTGTCAGAACTCTTTCCAGTCTCAAGAAACAGAAAGAGAAATGAGACACCTAAGTTTTCAAAGAATGAAACAGATCTTTGATAAACTCCAGTAATTCAAAACTCTTCCTCTTTAACCTCTATCCCTGCTCAGGATAACAAAAACTGTGTGAACAGTACCAAGACAGAGCACTGTCAGGTCTGTCTGCCTATTCAGAACTTCCCTTGGCTTGCAGTTTAAGGTGTTTCTGGAAATACAGCAGCATCAGCCATACACGGATAAACACACGTGCATACAAAATATAGCCACATAGACAGCATTTGCTCCTTCCTCAGCAGTTTTGGTTTATAATCAATTATCCAACGAAAATTGGACCTCCAGATAAAAAGAAGCTGCTCAGTGACTGTTAAAACTCTCTGTGCTACAGCACCAATGACAGTGGTTGAAGTTGAGGAGAAAGGAAAGAAAGAATAAACTTGTCATTTACAGACATCAAGTACTGCCTGTCCCCAGTTCCACTTTATCCAAAAAATTCACACAGTCACGTGTGAACTCTGTGAAAGAACAGTCACGCCTTATGTCACAGATTCCAAAAGCTCATTTTCTACAATCAATGACCTAGAGAGAAAATTTCACCAAATTACAGAAATATGCAGCACCTTTATTAGAAAAATAACTTAATAGCTAACTGAGCTTTTCCTCAAGCTTTCATGAAATCAATTTAGAATTTGGCAAACAATAATTTAAAGATCTTACCTGCTTTTTTCTTGAAGTTGCCTTGGGCAACAGACTGGCTGACAGAACTGATGCAAAGGGAGAGCAACACAGCTCAGGAAAAGGATTTGGAATTGATGTGATCTCCAAAATACTGCCATCTTTTTCTCTCCTATTTCAACAAAATATACATTATCAAGAAATAATTGTAACAACCACTGTTAAAACTGTGATATTCAACTACAAGGCATGTAATACTAAGGCACTAATACCACGACACTTCCTGGTTGCAGCAATCAGCTTTTTTATGCAGTAGTTTTTTTTTTTTTTAATCAGTAGGCTGCATCTATTAACACACAGTGCTTAGCACTACTTGAAAGCAATCCAAGTATTCAGCTCTGAATATAAAGTTGTTTGAATACGTGTAACGTGTAAGTCTCTGCAGACTAAGAGCACAGATTATTTATATTGGCTCCTAAGGACATTAGTAAATATTTTGTTGTCCCTGTGTTCATACCATTCCCTAAGTACGCATATTACAACAGTGGTTGCATGTTAACTTCTCAGTAATAGTTCCTCAGTACATCACAACTGTATTTTAAATAAATGGAAACTTTTCTCAGGAGTCAAAGTGACGGACAAAATAAAAATAAAAACAAACTAGTGCTAAGCAATACATGCACTTCTGTTTTCAATTACTTTTGTATTTGAAGTTTCATCATAAAATAAACATCTCCAAAGTTGCTGGCTAGTTAGATCTCTGTCAGAAGTATCACCAAGCAGAGTTTGCAACAGTAGTAGTAATGATCATTACTGCTCTTCTGAAGAGTTATGCACTGGTTTAAAGTATCACATTAATAATGTGATTGTTCAGGCCGCTGAGTACATTACAGTGCATGGTTTTCTCATATGAAAAACTGAACAGCACTCTGCTCAATTTCCTTTAGAGACCAGCACCCACAGCCCCTCAATTATTTGAGTCTGACAACATATAACCAGATTTTTCTACCTGTGTGAGCTGAAAGCTCAATATTTAGTTTTATTACTTTCATTATTATCATCCCGAATTTCACATAACGATAAGTACCAAGTGAGAAAAACCATGTGAGTAAGGTAATGATGCAGAATGAAGATGCTTTACTTTCTGGAAATCTTCACCAAACATGAACTTAAAGGGGTATTTAATACTAAGAAGGAATGAAAAATCCTGTATGCAGTATTTTAAGATTCTGTAAACTCGAGTCTATCCAAACCGATCAAACACTTCAAGAAAACCCGAGCTCATAGTCTCCCTTACAAAGAATGAAGAGCAATGCCTTCAAGAGCAGCCTGAGAGGTAACAGACTTGGGTGCCCATTCTTGACAGTGATCGGGTGGCATCCCTAAGGGTGAGGAGGTTGATCCCAGAACACTGTCAGAAATACAATGCAATGAGAAGCAGTGGCTTAGTTCGGTTTGGCAAGGCAGGCTCGGCAACGCCGCCTCTTTTCACCTCAAACTAGGAAACCTCTAACAACATAAAGCCCCCCAAAACCACAACAGAGACGAGGGAGAGGCACCCGCAGCAGAGGGAAACGCCTGCAGGGCCAGGGAACAACTTTTGAGGTGCAGGGAGGAGGGAGCCAGTCCCGCAGTCCCG
>NW_008600620.1:0-2337 GCF_000691845.1 Merops nubicus
CAGGCTGCCGGGGCGGGGCACCCCGCGGGGCGGGAGGCCAGCGGCACGGGGCTGGGAACACAGCCCACAGGAACGTTTTCAGCCACCTCACAGGCGTGTATCCATCCTCCTTCCAGTCCAGCCAGTAGGGCCCTGCTATTGTCAGGAGTGCAGTACGGTAGGGAATGTAGTAATTATGATTAAGCTTTAATTGTAAGCAGTGTTTTTGTTGTTATGCTTAAGTGCAGTGTGCTGCGTTGTATTTACATAAGTAGTATCCTGTGGATCTGTTTTTTCCTTAACGTATGTCAGTTCAAAGCTCTTATGTCTGACAGCTGCATGTTTTACTGTTTTTGAAAAGAAATATACAGTTATAAGGCAGAATTATGCTTGGCTTTAATGTTTGGGTGCTGGACAAGTAGATCTGCAGAGGTCTGTTCTAACCCCCACCATGCTGGGATTCTGTTCTATAGATTCAAAGGATCACAGAATGGTTTGGCTTGGAAAGGAACTTAAAAGATCATCCAGTTCCAACCCCCCTGCCATGGGCAGGGACACCTCCCACTAGAGCAGGTTGCTCAAAGCCCCATCCAACCTGGTCTTGAACCAGGGATGGAGCATCTACAGCTTCCCTGGGCAACCTGTGCCAGTGTCTCACCACCCTCAGAGTGAAGAATTTCTTCCTAGTCTCTAATCTAAATCTCCCCTCTTCCAGTTTGAAGCCATAATCCCCCCTCTTCCAGTTTGAAGCCATTACCCCTTGTCCTATCACTACAAGCCCTTGTAAATGCCCCTCCCCAGCTTTCTTTTAGGCCCCCTTTAAATACTGGAAGGTCACAATGAGGTCTCCCTGGAGCCTTCTCCTCTCCAGGCTGAACAACAAGCATGAATCTCTCAGCCTGTCCTCACAGCAGAGGGTTCCAGCCTCGTATCATCTTTGAGGCCCTGTTTGGTAGGGAGCACTTACTTTTACAAACTTTTGCAGCATTTAGTTTCAGCCTTCCTGAGTAATTTCAAATTCTGTGGGGACCTGACCTTAATACCACTTCAGTTTTATAACTCACAAAGTGGAGCATGTGCTTGATGCAGTTGTTGGAGTCAGTGGAGTCCAAATACTTGTGAACAAGTGCAGGGAGAACCAGGAGGGAATGCAGAACCGGGCTTTGATCCTTTACCATTAAAAACAGCTTTCCACAGGGCCAGTCAGATAGCTTGAATTGCTGTGAATTTAGAAATGAAAGACTGATTTCTCTTTGGAAACTAGGGCTCGGTGCTGTTTCTGGGAGGCAGTGAGGTGAAAAGCAGTGCTGTGGTGAAATACTCTTCTGCCCCACCCCAGGCAGCGTTCGCCCGTCTGCAGGAGAAGACGGATTTGAAACTTCCACCTGCCAACTGGCTGCGTGAAAGTGCCAAGCTGGGACCAGCAGGTACAACCATTCTTGGCAACAACAAGAAAAGCAAACCATTTTCAAGGTAAATAACACCATTTTGTTATTTATACACCATTCTGTTGGTTATTGTTTTTTTCCAGTGCGTGTTGACACCTTGCCCAAGACAGGCGAACTAACTTCACGTTCCCCTCTGCTTGGCTGTTGTTGGTTGGCCAAAATCAAACTAGACTGGTTCAGCCAGCCATTCTGCTTTTGATAGGAGGTGAAAATGGAAGCAGTGGGGTTCCCCTTGGGAGTTACAGAGCTTTTCTGGATCTTGAGAAACTGGACCTGGCTAACTGATAGCAAAAGAAATACTGTAGTCATCTCGAGTGAACACAGAAGGTGACATGAGGGGCAGAACCAAAAAGCAGCATCACCTTTCAGTGTGGGTGTTTGTGAAATAGCTGGATGAGTTGAGTGCAGAGTGTTTATAAATAGGAGGCTTAAATCCTGTGCTGAACAAGCAAATTTACACTCAGACAACTAGGCAGTGAAATTTCACAGTTTGTGGAGGCTATGTGTTTAAACCCTCATAATCTATTTTAGGAGATGTACATTTTTGGGCAGAGGAACATGTTTCTCAGCACTTTATGATTTTTTTTCCTGGTTATTTTAGATGCTATGTTTGTTTGTCAAATAGAGGCTGGCAGTTTAATCTCTCTGTGTCAGTATTTCAAAGCTAATAGCACAAGTATAACTTTGGACATTTGCACATCATGTATTTATTTGGGTTACAGTCATATCTGGTTTAATTTTAAAGAATGATCTGAATATTATAACTTATATAGCTTGTCATTTAGAAATTGGATCTAAGCATTTCCAAATACATCTTTGAAAAACTTGTACCACTTAAAAATGAAATTATTTTGTTAACTGACTTTAGATTTCATTACATCTGATGTTTGGCAAGATGCTCTTTTTTTTT
>NW_008600621.1:0-3288 GCF_000691845.1 Merops nubicus
CCACCCACATGCCTGTTCCTAAACCTTCTGCCAGAGCTGCACCACTTCCCTGCAGCTGCCTAGAGCAAGGCCCTGGGAAAAGTGGTCAGAAAGGCCCAATATGTGGTCCTGGGTCTTCTGCCAGTCTGAACAAGGGCTGGAGGTTCAAAAATGGGTCACGAGGTGGATCAACAAGGGGGTGTGTGACAGGGACACTGTGCGGAGCACCCGCAGAGGGTCGCAGGCCCAGAGCAGGATGAGACTGTTCTAGTTCAGAGCCCATGAGGAACTCCAGATTATCAAACTGTTATTACCAGATGAGATAATCAAATTATCATTCCCAGATGAGAAACAGCCCTGAGAACAACCCAGAAGGTGTCACTGCTCAGTCACCCCCCTAGGAACAGCCACCTACCACTCTCCAAGAGTGATTTCTTTGCCTTTGGTGATCTCAAAGCCTCCTCTCTTCATCATGGCTCTCTGAAAGGCATACTGGCAACGAAACACAGGCAAGCATCAGCACGGAGGGATAGCTGGGGGACACGTGGGTGACAGCCAGGCCAGAAGTGGGGAAAAGACCAAGGACTTTAAAGCTGGTGACAGGGACCAAGAGAGCAAGGGCCACCCAACCGTCCTCCTGCCCTCTACTGGGCTCGTGCTCTGGCAAGCGGGCACTGCCATGCTGCTCCTGGGTCCTGGGGCACTGGGGGAAGGAAAGAATGACTCTCCTGTGGTCCCGTCAGCTCTGTCATGGCAGGAGATCTTGTCTTTTCCAACTCCAAGCACACGGCTCATGCTACAAGCATGGCCAGCTGTGTCACATCCTCTGCAAACACAGCAGGGTGACGCTCGGGCGGGGGGCGAGGGACTGGCAGAGACAGCGAGACCAGAGTGAAAACAGCTCCGCAGAACTGGGCAGGCAGCAGACCCGGGGTGCCAGGAGAACCACCTGCTGCTGCCCCCCTGTCTCCCCCACCTCAGCCTGTGTCTTCCAGAAGTCAGCCTCCTTGGAGCTGTTCACCTCGCAGTTAATGACCAGCACGTCCGGCAGGCAGCGGATGTTCCGGGTCTGCACCTGTGGAAAGGGCTGGGGATGGAAACCAGGCACCACCGAGAGCCCTGGGAAGGCTCAAAACTGCATCTGGCACGTGTCAGCCTCTCCCTTCCTCCACCACCTTCCCTGGCAGAGCTCCCTCCCCTCCCCAGCTGGGTTTCTGGTACCCGGGGGCACCGCAGGAGCGACCGAGGCGAGGAGCCACCGCCATATCCCAAGGCTGCTCAGCTCCTGGGGGGTTCCCCCATGCCCCCCAGCCCTGCAGGAGCCAGCTGGGATCAGCGTGCCCCACGAGACACGTTCCAGTGCTCCCGGCCCAGGGAATCCCCCGCACCCCCCAGCTCCCCATCCAGCCAGGAACCGAAGCTCCTGCATCCGCTCCGGAGCTTCCCCACTGCCTAATGAAGAAACCGCCCTGCCCGGCTGGCAGCACGGGGCTCCTGCTCCCCTCCCACACCCCGACGTGCCCGCAGCCCCCTCCCCAGCTCACCGTGGGCTGGTACTTCTCACAGTTCTCACACCAGGCTTGCGTGTTCTGCTCCAAGCAGATGCTTCGCTTTAAAATCTGAGCAAACTCATAATCTTTGACCGGCTTCTCTAAAGGGAGAATAGAGAATAACGTCACCTTCCAGCACACAGATCTTTACCCATTGAGCTCAGCCAAACCTCTGGGGTTTTCCTCACAACCACCAGCCAGAAGGTCAACCCCCAAATCTGCCTTTCTGGAGCCAAAAGCTCGGCTGGTTGGAAACCCACCACCGAGACCTCAGCTGCTGGGTCTACCGCAGCCCGGCACAGACCACGGCGGAAGCTCCTCGCTGCAGGTGTCTGTCCCCCAGAAAAGTCCTGGCTCATCCCTAGGGATCACGAACCCCACCCGGGCATGGAAGCTCAGCAGTGTTGGCCGTGCCAGGCCCTGCGTTACCGGTGCTCTCGGGGTAGGAGAGGGTGAAGAGCAGCGTGGAGGACACACGGACGGTCTCCTTCCCGCAGCGGCACATGCTGCAGTTCTCCATCTCACAGCTGAAGAGCTGCCCGATAACTGAGCCCCCCGAGGAGCCAAAGCTGCTGGAGATAGAGAGCACCAGGCTGAGCAGGATCCCAGCAATCCCTGCCAGGGTGGGGCTGGCTGCTATGGGGTGCTCAGCACGAGAGAACGAGAGGAACTGGCCTCAAGTTGCCCCTGGGGAGGTTTAGGTTGGAGCTAAGGAACAATTTCTTCCCCTGGAGGGTTGCCCAGGCTGCCCGGGGCAGTGGTGGAGTCCCCATCCCTGGGGGGTTCTCCAAGCCATGGAGATGTGGGGTGAGGGACACAGGTCAGTGGGGACCTGGCCATGCAGGGGGCATGGCTGGAATTGATGAACTCAAAGGTCTCCTCCAACCAACACAATTCAATGATTCTATGACCTGCACACTCAGGCTGTGCAAGAGCCATTCAGGGCCAGCACCCCGATTCCAGCAGCCCTTGGGGAACCAGCCATTGGACTTGCAAAGCCAGTGGCCTCTCCTGAGCCTCGTCCTGCCCAGCAGGGGCAGTTGGCTTAAGAGGGACTGAGGTTAGAGCCCAAGGTTCAAACCCTGACATAGGCGTAAGGGTAGGAGCCTGCAGCTCCCTGTGTTCCCCCTGCAGCCCTCGGGGCAGATGTGAGTGCCAAGAAAGCTCCTTCCTGAGTGCTGGGCGAGGCCTCTGGGAGCTGGCCCCACTCTGGGGGTTCGGTTCTTCCCCATCCTGTCCCCAGGCCAGGGACTTACCTGGTGCCAGCCCCCCGATACGCCTGCGGCCCCTCCTGCTCCTGGGTTTCCTGGTGCAGCTGCGTAAGGATGAACCGGTTCCAGCTCTGAATCAGCCTCCCCAGGTTCACCTTCCCCGTGGCTTCATCCGAGTCAGCCAGGATCAGCCCCAGCGCTGAAGCCTCTGGGATCGTGCGGAAAGCCCGCAAAAAGTTGCTTCCCTGGGGATGGAGCAAGAGCAGCATGTCATCGAGGTCAGGTGACAGGAGTTTCCACGCTGTGTGATGCCATCGCCAGAGGAGCTGGCACCACCCAGCTCCTCTGTGATCTCCCTGACCCTCCCAAGCAGCCTGGCCTCGTGTCACAGACCTGGCAGGGGTCTCCCCGGGACAGGTCCAGCATGTGGAAGAGCAAGCCCAGCTCACAGCCCAGGCAGAATTCCTTCTGGCAGAGGTGGTTCTGCACCAGGCAGCGCACGGGCTCCAGGAAATACAGCACCTGGCCGAAATGGAGCTGTCAGGGGA
>NW_008600622.1:0-11740 GCF_000691845.1 Merops nubicus
GCCGCGCCATTTTGTGACCCGGCCCGGACGCGCCTGCGCGCGCTGCCGCCATCTTGAGAGCGGCAAGCTCCGCCGTCGGCCCCGCGCCGCCATCTTGAGAGGGCTGTGACAAGGGCTGAAAAGAGGCTGCTTCAGAAATGGCGAGTCGCGCACAAACAGCTCCCCTCAAAGAATGAGAGAAGCTTTTGCTCTTCGGGCACCCAGCAGAGCCAAGAAGTGCGTGATGCTCTGATGAACGCTACGCCTGGTGCACGTGTGGCACTGAGGACGTGCGTTGGCTCGCTGGCCGTGAGCCTCACCCCTGTTTATGCCTTTGCCTTTTGTTTTTGAGGAAAGATTATTACTGTGAGTGAGCATTAAACAGTCACTGAAAGCTCTGATGTACTGCTGAGCCCAAGGTAGAGAGACCTGCAATGGTGTTTGTTGGGCAGGCTTGTATGGCCTTTCCCCCAAATCACCACAAGACAACCTCCAGTTCCAGCAGGGCAGAGAATCAGAGGATCACTGTGGCTGGAGAGGACCTCTGGGATCACCAAGTCCAACCATCCTCCCAGCATTTCCCTAACCACCAGACCGTAGCCTCAAGTGCTACATCTCCTCCTTTTTTTGAACATAAAGAGCATCGTTCACAAAGCTTTATTGAGTTTGCAGCTGTTGAAGGAGGGGGATGGTGAAACGAAGTGTGGTTTGCTTTGGGGTTTTTTTGCTAGATAGAATGACTTTGAACAATTATTTGGAAGACAGCATGAACTACAAGAGCAGCCTCCAGTGCACCAGCACATCCTGTCCAGCGTCACAAAGAAACCACATGTTCTCTGGCAAGTGTAAAAACCTGTGATGCTTCCTTCATTGCTTCACTTTCAACTGCCTAACTTCATAAATCATGTGTCAGGTAACTGTATTATTGTAATTTAATTTGAAATTGAGCAGGATTCATGAAGCTTTTTGTCTTGGACTGCCTAAATTGTTTTGGTTTTCTTTTGAGTCAATGAATGAAGGTGCAATTATTAAATTGTAACAGCAAAAACTAGATTATTCACTGGATTATTATGCTGGAGGAGAGTGCACTGCTGGCTGAGTTAATAACAGTTCATGCACAGCTCTATCTTATCAAATACACAACACACAAGGTTAGGCATGTTCTCTACAAAATTGATTTTGCCAAGTGTAAGCACAGAGCTTACTTTTTTTATGCTTATACATCATAAAATCAAATTATATGTTTAAAAACATAAAATTACTTGTAACTGTAAGCTGAGGTCCTAATTCCTCGTATATAGTTGCTGAACTCCTGAAGGGCAGTGCTAAGGGAAATTCATCCTTTCCAATCTTTTTCTCTCCATCCTAATCCTCTGCAGAGAAAGAGGAAACCAAACATAAAGCATGAGGGAAAGGGAAAAGACAAAAATACAGAAATCAGACTCAGTTATGCTTCTCCTGAGGCTTTTACCTTGGCCTTAATCTATAATCAGCCACAAGCCACCTTTGACTTGCCAGCCACCTGCTTTCTTTCAGCCTCCCCAACAAAAATCCTTCAGCTCATCATAGAAAGTCTATTTTTCATACTAAAACTAGGAGAGAAAATAATTGCCTGCTCTTTCTTTCAGTGGGTTAGGAAAAAGAATCAGTGTGAGCAGAAATGGAAGGGAAAAAAAAAAAGGAAAAAGTGTGTCCACAAGTGTTAGATAAATTACTGGAAACACTGTATAGGTTTTACTGTTTACAATAGCTGCTAGACTGTTCCAAGGGAAGGATTTCAATTAATTGCCATCTGTGTGTGTTTGAATCTTAGAAAAATCACACTCTGTTAATGATGTCCACCTTTCTATAATCTGTGATTTCCACAGTGGGCAGGATATACTGATTTTTTTTAATATCCAATACCTGTTAACAAATGCCTTTTCCACTCCAGTATGAAATTCCTCTTGCTTCTTAAATTCAGCTGAAGATTCTGGCAGTCTTTCCAATAGCACATACCTGCTCCATGTCATCAGCTGTCACCTTGCTCTCCTTTTATATCAACAAGCTTGACAAGAACACATGATAAAACAGCTCATTCAAACTGCAAGTGGCTTCTGGCTCTGCTTCAAGCACCTCTCTGTTACCACGATCATTAAAATCAGCCAATTTGTTCAACTGCCTAATTCAGCAATACAAATTTAAAACTACTAACAAATCTAAGGATTTTCTGAAATCTCATTCTGCAGTGAAAGAGTAAAAACTGCACCTCCAGAGAGAGTCTGCTGCACTCTGCAACCACAGAGGTCCAAGCTTTCATGGAAAGCTCCCAGTGGGTTTGGTAGTTGGGTGGGGTGGGGAAAGGCAAAGGAGACAAAACTCCCTCTTCAGCAGGTACAAGTAGAGGGAGACACAGGGAGGCAATTTCAGGTGGTGGCAGCTGCAAAGGAAGAGAGTCTTGCCCCAAGCATGATGTAGAGATGCAGAAAAGCCTAATAGTAAAATATTTTATTGATCTGCTTGTCACAAGGGGCAGTTCTTTACCAGGTGAGAGGACAGACCAGTGCCTGCTGGAGAGGTTTGGGGTGGAGCCAGGCAGAACAGTCAGCTCTTGGAGAAAAAGAACAAAGCTGGGACAAGTTCCTTCTGCACCCAGGTGTGTCTGTACGTGGGGCTGTGCCACATCTTCACCAGCCCTCCTCCTGCACAAGCCTGTGCAGTCTGCACATCCCAGCTGTGAGGTTAAACCCTCCACCACGTGGGGCACAGTGTCCTTCCAGAGGTATAACCTCACTCCCAGATTACCACAGTTTGTATTTAATTACTTACAAACGATCAGGGAGGTGGAGGAGCAGCAATAATATCTAACTGTAGTCCAACGCTGTGTTAAGTCAGTCAGAAAGTGCCACAAAAGGCAAAAATCTGTAGGCTACAGTCTGTGCTGAAAAAGGATTTCACTCAGAGTCCTTGTGCCTGCCTTTGGTAGAACTTGGGCACTCCTGGAAGGCTCTGTCCATTTTGTGAGACCTCAGTCATGCTCTGTTTCTGCTTCTGATGGCAAAGCTCCACTGCAACACCTGCAGCAGCTCCAGACTGGACTGCAAGTTTGCCAGAGAGGTTTCCACTTCAAAATTCTCTTGCCAAAAAGGATGCTTTTCAGCAGTGATCAATGCAAGGCACTGCCTCAAGGAGGAGGGACTGAACAGATGAATGCAGAAAGATCTGCAGGAGAGGACCTCTCCTCAGTACTGGTTCACATGGAAAGGCAAAACTCATCTCAGAGATAGAGAGCTGTTGTCAGCAAGAGGCATCAGTGATCCTTCCCCTTGAGTCAGAAAGAACAACACTCCTGGTGGGGGCACGTCCAGCTTCAGCCAGCATATTTCAAGAAAAACTGAGAGTGCCAAAGTAGCCTAGCAGAGATGAGCAAAATATGTAGAAGAATTGACCCCCATGGAAGACTTGAGCAGCTGGGATTGTTTAAAGAGGAGAAGGCTGATGGGAAGCATGGGAGATGTATGTAAATGATGCCAATACCCTCATCTGCTTGTTCATGGGGGACAGGACTAGACTAAAAGGGCTTGAAGTGCACCAGAAAATGCCCACTGGAGATGAGGAAGGGCTGGTAAGCTTAGTGGAGCTGTGAAACAGCTTGAGGAAGGTGAGCAGCTCCCACGCTGGAGGTACATAAGGCCAGTTAAAAACATTCCTCTGTGAAGACAGCTGTCGTTTGCCCTTTGCTGGTAAGGTGAATGGGTCCCGTGGGGCCCTTCAGGATCTCTTGCAGCCTCATTCTTCAGAGATTCTGTGCTGGGAGGGCCGTGTTGTGGTTGGCACTCAGGTGATGGAATGGATCCTTGCTCAAAGGTGAGCAGAAGAGCTTTCCCTTCAGACCTGCTGCGAGGTCAGACTGAAGCTTGGTGCCAGGATTCAGTTGCTTTCCTGCTTCCCGACTTAGAACCTGAAATGCTCATTTTCTGGGAAGATACTGATCACCAGTGTCCTCCCCAAGGGCTAAGTGAAATTCAAAGCTTCATTTTCAAATTAGGCTTTGTTTTGGATCATCGAGTTTACATTTGAAAAGGGGAAACATTTCCCACATCTGTGCCTTTTCTTTGTGCTTACAAGCCACAATTATGAAGATGCAAATGGCTGTAAAATACAGAGCAGATCTAATTTCCATGCTAACTCTTCATCCTTGTGGCAAAGGTCTCCTGTCTTTTCCAACTTCTTTGCTGCCTTGCCTTCTTCCCTTCTGTGGATCGACCTGTTTCTATTAGAGATGGATTTTTCCTTTCTCCTTTCAGATGGATTCTCTCTCATTCCACCTGTTGGCTTTTCTGCAACCTTTCTGGTTGTTGCTGGACCCCATCTCCTTCACCCATTCCCATTCATTTGTTCCTTCTTGAGCTCAACATTTATTAGCCTGTTGTGTGCCATCTTTATTAGTTATGAGATAATCTAATGCTTTATGATATGAGAGATCAATTTCTTCTGTAATCTAGTCCAGAAGTTGGTAAAAAACCACAATAAAGTGTTAATAACTGTAATGTAGCAGATTACCACCCCTGGCACAGAGTGGTGTTATTTAAGTGTAACCACAGAAGCACAGAATAGTTGAGGCTGGAAGTGCCTTGGAGATCATCTAGTCCAACCCCCAAAGATGAGCTGTAAATAAAGTTCATAGAATGAGATAACAGTAACTAACTGGAAATGTAAGTTCAGGGAAATGTGGTGATGCATAGTGAGGTGAAGTATTACCTTATTAAAAATATAGCAAATTACAGAGGGTAAAAATAAATCTCTCTTTTGTCAACCTGGGATTGAACTGTGAAAGAATTTCTGAAAGACCTGAGAAGATTTAACACAAATGAAATCCTAAAATACTTACTAAGAGCCACATGTGAAACGACATCATGCTCACACTGTGGAATTAGAAAGATCTTTTTCATGTTCATGTGAATAGAAACCTGATGTTTGCTTATACATAGAGAAAGAGTCCACCTCTGATTTGTGTTATCAGCAAGGGATGTAACACGTAAGGGTAGGGATGGAATCTCTCACAAATATCCTAGAGAGGAAAGTGTGGATTTGTCTCAGGCAGAGATTAAGGAAATAGAAATAAAAAGAAGTATTTGGATGTTGTGCATCTCTAAGCAATCTGTTCTCATCTGGGGCCATTAGTCAGGAGATGTCTGGAACTGCCCTGCCTCACCTTGGGCAGTTAGCTGGTCCTGACAGCCACAGTTCAGTCACAGACAAATGTCTGAGCCTTGAAAGTGTTATAAATGAGGAGCTTTGTCGGGCAGGGGATCAATTAGATTTTGGACAATGCATCCCTTTGGTCACAGTATGAACTCATTTAATTGTGCTGTCACAAGGACAACAGAAAAATGTGCTAACAATTTCAGAAAAACTCCCATTTTAAAGACAGATGGGAGGACAGTGCCTAAATGATGTGGTTTAAGCTGTATAGAAAGAAGGCTTGGCCCTGGCAGACCAGAGGTCTGAGCAACATCATTTCTAACAATATCAAAATTATGCCCTTGCTACTTTGGAGTTCCTAACTCCTCTTCATTTGGGTTTTTTCCTTCTGTATTTCCTCCTCCTTGAGCCATTTGCTGTAAGACCCCAGGAAGGACATACATGGCCCTCTACAACGTTTTCCAAAGCCCTTGAACAGCACCCTGTGATAGTTTTACAGCTGGAAGCCTGTGCTGGGGGCATCAGGTGCAGGCAGGAAACGGGTTTAAAAAGTTGCTGTGTTCTACATGAGATCCTGTGGCTGGGAACTTGAAGCATTTTTGCCAGCTGGGTCTCCACAGAGGTAACTACACTGAGACTGCAGCTATTTTAAGAACTTCAATAAAGGATGCCAGATGTACTACATCTGGGGGAAATCAGTCAACTTTTGGACAATTCCTACCCTTCGTTGCTCATCTTCTACTTCTACTGCCTGTACTAATTGGGCAATAACAGAGATCTGAGAAGTTACAACCCCTGTTAAAAGCCTGTCACATTGCCACGCCTGGACTGACAGGAACACACCACAGGATTAACTGATCTAACTCTCCCTATTGGACAGGAAGCTCACCTGCAGCAGGAAGGTTTTACTCTGTGGCCATAGGAGCTCTTCTAGAAGCTGGAAGAGGAAAGTGAAATGGTCCCTGGGGCCAGGGAAATACCACAGCTGTTGAACTGGAGGGATTGCACAGAGGATTCTGTTGAATAAAGCAAGAGGAATGTAAGCACATGGTCTGCCTTGCTGACTTGTAGGTCAGAGACCCAGGAAATCATACCTTGACACCTCAACCTGGTGTAAAGAGGTTTAAAACCTTTCTTTTGAAAATATTTTTATGTTACAGGTTTGTCCTCTTCTTCCACACATTCTCACAAGCCTATGCTTGGCCTCTTCTGCTCCAGTAAAATTCCTGTAGGTTTTTGTACTCATACAAAATAAAGGGGATCATAAAGGTGACTATTTTATTATTTGAAGTAATCAACATGGACCCAGTAGCAACAACTGAGTCACAAACAGGCAGAGCCTACTTGTAACCAGGCATTAACACTGCACACGACCACAGCAGAGATTAGAAGTGTGTTAACATTATTCACTCTCAGTCCATGAACAGAAGTGTACAGTAAGGTCAGCATTAATCTGTTAAGAATGCTACAACACCAGCCAGCCAGTGTCCTTCCAAAGCAGTGTGCTTGCTGCAAGCCAGGCTGCAACGACTGCTGTCCATCCCTCTGGGCAGCTGCCCTCCTGGGCTGCTGTGGATCCTGCCTGCTCTCCCCTTGCTGCGTGGGCTTCTGAGGTTTGCCTCTGCTCGCTGAGGGTACGAGACCACTGCCTGCTAGGAAAGAGCCAGAGCTACAGCACCAAGGGGCAGCCCTCCCCCCCTGCATGGCTAACCCAGGGACGCAGCCCGGGAGCTCACACCAGAGGCAGAGCTGGCTCCCTTGGCAGTGTGTGACATCCAGCAGGGGCTGTTGCTCAGACTCCTCTCCCACCCTCCCCTAACAGTGCCCTGCTCTGTGGGCAGGACATGCTCCCCGAGCTGTACCGCTTCCAAAAGGCTTTCTCTGAACATATTCTTTAACAAGAATTCTGTAACACAAAAAGTTTGCTTTTGTAGAAAGGGGCTTCTTTAAACACCCCCCTTCCACCCCCTCGTTCTCATGCCGTACCTTCCTCTCTTTCAGAACATTTATGCATGTACTTCACCTGCCTCTCGACAGAAGTACCAAAGTGATGCTACAAAGGGTAACTTGCACTTAGTATTGTGCTCCTGGCTCCTGTTGTTCTGAGCAGCACAGGATCAACTTCTCAGCTAGAACGTTTGCACAATCATAGAGTGTAACAGAGTGTAATCATACACCCCTCGAAAATAAAAAGCCCCAGTCTTTTTAGAACCAGGCCAGGGGACATGAGTGTGAACAAAGCAGTCATCTCCATCTTTCCTCCCAGCAGGATTCCTCCTAGGGTGCCATCTGCCATGTCGTTTTCACTGTGGAGACAAGAGAAGAGATCAGCTTTTGAAGGAGAAGGAAAAAAACCTACAGCTTGCTCAAGGGGGGGTGTCTTTTTCCCCCAAAACCCATTTAACTGAGACCTCTGTGACACTCTGGAGGGAAAAAACATAAAAACCAAACCAACCAAACAAATACCAGCCCAGAACAGTAGATGTGTGATCATTTCTGTGGAGGGCTCAGTAATGTTTTTGGACACCACCATTCTAAGTTTGTATTTCCTGCAGATAACTACTTTTAATCATCTTTTTATTAAGGTACAGAAAGCAAATCTATTGGCCAATGCTGTAGATCTGTGTGGCCAGGTCAGGATGAGGCCCCATCCCTGGGGGTCTTTAAGGCCAGGCTGGAGGAGGCTCTGGGCAGCCTGATCTAGTGGGAGGTGTCCCTGCTCATGGCAGAGGGGTTGGAACTGGGGGATCCTTGTGGTCCCTTCCAACCCTGACAGATTCTGATCTGTTTTAGCAGAGGACTTTGGAGCCCTAATGGCTCAATGGTTGGGCTTGATGATCTTGGAGGTCCCTTCCAACCTAAAGGATTCTATGATTCTAGGATTCTCAGAGACAAGGCAATATCCACTGAATGAGCCAGTAACAAGGCAGCTGACAGTTTGCATTCCTCTTCTGGCCATCAGACTTAAGCAGTCCAGAAGCAGTTAAAACTCCATGCAGAACTGCAGTGGTGGCTCACAACCTGACATCTTCTGCAGCAACACTGCTTCAACCTGCTCCCTGCTCTGCAAGCCCCGTGGGTTTGGGGCACAGTGCTCCGGCCCTGAGAAGGAGACACAGAGTGGGGCCGCGGGGATCAGGGGAGCCCTAACTCCTCTGGCAGTGTCCTGCCCCCCTGTCCCCACCCACCGGTGTCGCCGTCCTGCCCAGCGGCCCCTCGTCGGCTCGGTGCTTCCCGGCGTGCGGCAGCTCGGAGCTGTCCCGGTAGTCCCGGCCGCGGGGGTTCTGCATGTCCAGCACCGCCCTGCTCTTGGAGGGGAGGGGCGGCTTGCTGAGCCGGCCCTGCACGCCCGGGCTGACTTCAGCCCTGGGGGGCTTGGTGAGTTTTTTGAGTGGTGCTGAGCTGTCCGGGGCCGTGCCCATCTTCAGCTTGCCTTGAGTCTTTTCCCCCGCGGTCTCCTCGGGTTGGCCGGAGCAGGTGTAGGACCGAAACCGCTGCGTGGGCACCAGGAAGGGAGATGAGGGCTGTTTGCCAGAGCCCTTGCTGCTGTCAGGCTCCTGTGGCTTCGTGAGGGGACAGCCATCATCCGGGAGCAAATGGCAGCTGCTCTTTCCGGGAGGCCTTGGGGTAGTCCTGCTCTTTCTTGGACACCGCCTTGCCCTTAGAGCCCATAGAGCCATACAGAGGGTTCTCAAACATCTCTGGCTTTTGCTGCTCCTCCTCCTGAAGCAAAGGCTCTGCCGTGCTCTTCCCCAGCTCTGGTGGCCTGCAGTCATCAGAGCAGTGCAAAAAGGAGACTTGTAAAGAGCAAGCAAGAGAGCGACGGATTTAAAGAGAAAATTAACAGGAAACGAGCATGATAAAATTAAACTGACTGTTCCAAGGGGTAACAATTAAACTCGGGGGGGAGAGAACAGAATTCTACTGTTTCTACTGCATTTAATCATTATTAACATCACAGCTGAGAGCATACATGAACACTACTGTATAAACTCCCTGTTGGACTACAGTCAGAGTGATACTTGGCTTCTCCTTCAACAGAGAGAAGCTACTGAGCCAAACTCTGCCAAGTGCTTTGTTGGCTCTGCAACGTGCACAAATTTAAATATTAATAAGAATCCTCAGATCTGGCAGAAGGGATTGAAATGGCTGCCTGGACAGTTAATGCTCACATCACACTGTAGCATTTTACAACTAGGTCAAGCTCCTCTTGCTACCAACGCCACGTGGTACTCCTAGGGAAGGGATAAAACTCCTTAATGCACCCAAATGCAAAGGATCAGCTCTGTGGTGTAGGGTGAGACAATTTTTCTGCATTCACAGCTGAGCCCTTTGAATTGAGGCTCAGGCTGGAATGAAAGTACAGCTGGAGAATGGGACAAGGGAGGTTTCCTGGCTTTTGTGTGACTCGACCTGATTTGGCAAGGCTTTCATCTGGAAAGCCTCCACGATACTTAGATCAGGCACAATATGACTGAGCAGGGTGGAACAGGGGTGAGTGGCACATGTTCTTTGGGTGTCTTCAAATGAGTTGTGTCCTTTGCTTCACATTATTTTCTGGAAGTCAGTACATGCAAGGGCAAAGAGCTGAGAGCATCATGAAGCTTTGTCAGGTACTTAACAGGCTGAGGCAGTGCTCACAGATTAGACCCTGGCATGGGTTGCCCAGGGAGGGGGTTGAGGCCCCATCCCTGGGGGTCTTTAAGGCCAGGCTGGAGGAGGCTCTGGGCAGCCTGATCTAGTGGGAGGTGTCCCTGCTCATGGCAGAGGGGTTGGAACTGGGGGATCCTTGTGGTCCCTTCCAGCCCTGACAGATTCTGATCTGTTTTAGCAGAGGACTTTAGAGCCCTAATGGCTCAATGGTTGGACTTGATGATCTTGGAGGTCCCTTCCAACCTAAAGGATTCTATGATTCTATGATTCTATGACTTCTGCAGCTCCTACCCTGCAGAGTGCCACCTACGTTCACCAGTGGACTCCAGCCCAGGCAGAAAGCAGCTGCCACTGTGGAGAAGAGGTCTGGAACCAGGACACTGGCTGCATACAGGCTAGGGTGGAGCAGCCTCTTTGCTTTATTTGGGCAGGGATGGGGTATTTTCAGTTGCTGGATGGAAATCTTGTGCAAAACTTGTGATAGATGCAGCACATGGATGCTGACTTCTATAGCAAGCTGGACATTTGTAGAGCAGCAGAAGCAGAAATCCAGTCCAGCCCTTCCCATATGACATATGACAGAGCTCTCCTTCCCCTCCAGAGTAAAGACCTGTATCACACTTTTCCCTTTTCTTCTGTGTTACTGAAGACAACTCTATAGTCTCCTCCTCTTCTCTTGGTAGAGTTAAACTTCTCTATTTTTGACTTTCCTTTCACAGAACTCTGTCCCCTCCAAAGACCTACATCACACTTTTCCCTTTTCTTCTGTGTTACTGAAGACAACTCTATAGTCTCCTCCTCTTCTCTTGGTAGAGAATTAAACTTCTATTTTTGACTTTCCTTTCACAGAACTCTGAGGAGTTTTCCCTGAGTATGTGACATCCCTACTTGTGGCCTTCACTTGTCTTTTCCTAGTTCTAGAGACAAAAGACTGAAAGCCTAGGCTGCACCTTGTCCTCCCTGTACTAGTGGGACAGTGACTGTGCAGGAGAGAGGAGAGGGGGACCCGTCCCCCTGCAGGACTCCAGACACTCACAGGTACTCCTGGCTGCGACTACAAATGCTTCTGCTTCCTGCAGGCTGCAGGGATGGTTTTGGAGACAGAGGTGACAAGGAGGGTGACGTGGAGGACGAGGGGCTCTGTCCCATGCCAGAGGTGCTCTCTTTGGGCTGCTGCTCATAGCTCCAGAGGGAAGGTGGCTGGTCTGGTGAAGGTAGCTGCTTAAGCTGGCTGGTTGCAGAGGGCTGCTGAGAGAAAGCAGCCATCCCCAGGTAGTTAGGGTTGCTGATGTCTGTGGGAGTGGAGCTGGGGAAGAGAAGAAATACTGTTAGGAAGATACATGCACAAATGCATTTATTTTTTTGCCTCCCTGCCAGCTACACAGGAGTTAGTGCCCACTGACTGCTTAGATACAATACCACCTACTTGTTCTTTTTTGGTCACTGTTGCTTCAGAATAAGCAAATAAGTGGGAGTCCTGTTAGTGCCTCCCTCCCCTGGATCACTGGAGAGGAAGCAACTGGGTCAGGGCCACCTCCCCCAGCCCCAAATAGATCCTCTGGCTGTGGCAGATGCTTCTATTTGCAGGCTGCAGAGAGCACTCAGCTTTTGCAGCCATGCAGAGGGGCTTCTACAGGTTTTGGGGCCCATAAGTTCAGCTGGCAGCTGCAGCAGGACAGCTCCAGGCAAGAGGCAGCACTGGGCAGCACAGGAATATGCTGCTGGAACAGGCCTTTTGAGCTGGACCCATATAGACTAACAGGCAGAAGGCAGGGAGCTGCCTGCAAAGAAAGGCACCCGGGGGTGAAAGGACAGCCTTAATCACAAGTGTGCTGGGACTCTGGCAGGGGAAAGGGGGAAGGGGGAAAGGGAGAAGGGAAAAAAGGGAGAAGGGAGAAGGAAAAAGGGAGGAGGAAAAAGGGAG
>NW_008600623.1:0-6382 GCF_000691845.1 Merops nubicus
GGAGGCGGCGGCGGGCACAGCCCCTCCACGCCCTCCCGGCTCCGCGGACAGAAAAAAGAGACACTACTCGAGCGTTGCCTTCTGCCGCCTCGCACGTCCAGCCTCTCCGGCTACAACGCTAATGTGACAGTTCTCGTTTTCTCAGTGTTTCGTGCTCCCGCGTGTTTCGCTAAACAGCAAGCTTCCTATAGCATGGATCTAAAGCTTGGAAAGGCGACCACGAGCTTTATGAGCGTGTGTCGCAGCCTGTGAAAAGATGACAACAAAGGACGGGTAGCCCCTCTGTTTAAATTACTTAATATGCAGAGGAGTGTTCAAATAGGTGTGTTAAAATCACAATGGAGACAACGACACGTGGCAATTAAATGCTAATACAATTTCTCTACCTCCGCATTCGATACAAAGCAATATTCTGGGATTATTTGGTATTATCTACTAAATCTGTGCCTTGCACGGCTAACAGAAAATTCTGTTACATGCCCATATTGTGCCTTTTTCTTTCAGTTACCCCTGAAGTCAGCTGCGTTTAGCGGTGATGCAATGGATGGCACAGACGTACACGTTCTTGGCAAGCCTTTTTTTTATTAGCGTGTAACAGCTGCCGGTGAACAGATTCCTTATTCTTCATTTGGCATCATTCTGCTTTATTAAATGCAAAATCAAAGATCTTTCTGAATTAGCTTAGATCTTGGCCTTGCTGATCTTTTGAACACAGTTCATTTAGAATACATTCTTTATTTGCTTGAATTTTGCAGCAAAGACCAGATATGCCCAAAACAGGGGGGAAAAAAAATCCATAGAACATTATTTGCACAGTATTATTGACAAGTGCCAAGAAAAAAAAAGTGTTAGGACTACTGGCAGCACAGTTCCACACCCATACTACTTCCAAAGTAAACTAAGCCTACAATCGGAAATTTTTAAGGATTTTCCACTCTTCCTGAAACAGAGTACATTTCATTAAAAAGCCTGAATTCAGTACACATAATGTGCATTCCTTTATTTTTGAAACAACGTCCTCAACCTTCAGTCAAAAAGGAAAAGAATACCATTTATGTCAAAAGAAGAAAACACCATCCATGCTAGGGAATGATTAATGTCTGCATTATACTTTGTTACATATTTGAAACAAGCATATTCAGTTAAAGTTCTCAGCCTTCGCTATTTCACTGGAGGAAAACTGAAGAGAAAAACAGCAAATGAAAATTAAATTAAGGCTTGAAGAGGAAATATTTTAATAGAAATATAAAATTGTGCTCATTCCTTAAAAATATGTACACAGTTCAGCAGAAATGCTTTACACAAAGTCTGTACAAATGAAAGTTTTTCTAAGAAATTACAAAGGCCTGGGACCCCCAATGGAAAAATAAATCACCTTTTCTGTTCCAATGATGTTCCCCTTGGCGGGGGGGGGGGGGGGGGGGGGCACTGTCACAGAATTAGCTGTTAGGTGCCAGCAAAATTTCACACACACAACATTATGATAGTAATTTATTAATCAGTAAATATCCCATTTAGAAGGTAATTACAAACTTCCCAAATCCCATAATTAAAAGGGTTCTTGAGTTAATGCTAAGAATTGATGGGCCTAATTTTCCTCTCATTTATAGTCTTATATCCTTTTAATTTTAATGGATTTTTGTTAAAGACCTAATTCATGACAATGAAAGTAATAAAAATCAGACTGACAAACCATAACACTGTAACATAATAGTGGATATTACTATTGGATAAAACATTCCAGGGAATATTTCCATATCCTCTCAACATTAGAAGAAAACAGGATTTTCTCTCCTAGGTAAAAGAATCCATACAGTATGGTTTCCTACTTCAGGTATTTAAATTCCTGTGTTACCATATACACAGAGCAAGCTGACTGGAATTCATGACTAGGTTAGCCATATTAAACTTTCAGCAATTAAGCAAGCATTCATCTTGCTTGCTTAATTCTCAGAGTTGACCAATAATGTTCTCTGGCCTAAGAATGTAAGATAGTGCCCAGGAGTCAGGCTAATGACTGCTTTAAAAATTGATTAACTTTCTAACACTTGTTGAATTCACATAAGTTAAACATGTGCAAACTGTTTTCAACAGTAGCATTTGTGAAGTGAACCACATTAACAAGGTAAAAAATGTAGGTCACACATTCTCCAAAACAGGAATGACTGGTATTTTGACTAATAAAGCCAAATAAAAGCTTATTTTTATATACAAATACATCAATTATTCAAAATGTTCATAAAAACCTGCACTGGACCAGTTTCAAATATCAGACCAGCATTACAGTGGACTGCAAAGCCAAAAGGTGAATCCTAAAGACCATGTGTGTTAAGTCACAAAGTTCTTGTTAGGAAATTCAAATTCTGTTGTAGTCCAGAAGCCAGAATCAGAGGGTTGTCAGGCCATAGCATACTGCTGTTAAAATGCGATGCAAAAATTACAATACATCACATTGTACTTGATGATACCTCCTCCAACAGCTAAGGAGCTCAGACACTGTGTGTTCTCAGGTGTCATAATTATCAGCAATACCACTTACTAATGAGGCTATTCAACTCAATTTATTTCCTTCAACAAAAAATACATATTACAATGGAATACTACATGAACCATGTAAGATTCCCTGAACCACCTTGTAAAGCCAAAATATTATCTGACATCAGTCAAATGTTTTCCTAGCACAAATACAACGACCACACCACTTTATGTTTCTTGAGAGTGCAATGAATATGTTTAGTTGTAAATGTCTGTATTGAGTCAACATAATATGGTAGAGGAGTAGTCCTCCTGCAAACGGATATGCAACCTCTGATATGTATGCCCTACAGCTCTGCTGTGACACTACATCTGCTGTACAGAACCTAGCTGGAAGGATAACACTTAATAATTATAGTGATTATTAAATGGATCAAGTGTGGAAATAAGACACCCCTCCACCTGAGAGATGACCATGCCAAGGGTTTTATTTGATCAGGATGTGCACTTGCTGTCACTGAATCTAGTAGGTGTTCTACAGCTGGCAATACTGATGGTAAGGCATGGCCTCAGTGTTTACCTGCCATAGTGCTTATAAACCAAAATGTGATCTTTCATAAAGAATATGAGGTTGACTTAATGACTAGCTTACCTCTGCCTTTGCCACAGTCTGCTGTGCTATCTCTGTCCCCCACCATCTGCACTGAGCATCACTTTTACTGTGGTTTCCCAGAGCGCTGTTGTGTTGGCATTGTTGCAGCAGGCAGGTGGCTTAGGTAAAATGTGTAAAGCACATAATTTCAGAGATCCGTTGTAAGTACTGCTGAGAGAGGGGTAACAAATCATATTAATTTGCTATAAGCAAGTGCAAGTCAGCTCAAATTTCAGCTAGCACTTGGCCTACTGTATTTAAATAGTCTGACTACATGTTAGAAAAACTTCTTTTAAGATTGTAATGGTTTGAAAACAAACCAGTGAGAGACTCCAAGTCAGAAATACAATTTAATAAGAAAAAAAAAAAAATAAAAGCAATAATACAAAGGAAAACCACAGACAGAGTCAGAATACAACCTGATACTCTGTAGTTAGGGTGGTGGTAGCAGTCCAGATGAAACAGTGGTCTCATAGAAAAAAATCTGGTAGCTCTTGTCCTCTGGAAATCCAGTGGGTAAGGCCCCCTGTGCTGTCCTGAACCCCAGTTTATATCCAGGTGGGAGCACTTGGCTCCTCCCCTTGGGTGGAGCATCTCACAATGGGTTGATATCATTCTGTGAGTCATGCAGTGGGTCCTTGATGGTCCATTAAACAGAAATAGCTCCTGGGGGGAGCTCTGTATGAGTCATGGGGCGAGGCATGGATGGGCCCATGAACAGGGAGGACTCCTCCTGCTGGGTGGGAAGGTGTTAACATCTCCCCTGACCTTGAACCTCTTTCCTTATCTGTTATAGCCTGGGGTGTGAGGTCTGTCCTGGGCAGCTGCTACCCATGATTTTCTTACCAGCCCATGAGCACTGACATAGAGAGTATAGAATACACAGTTTTTAGTTCTACCCACATAAGGATAAACTGGTCCCAGCCCCTGTAACCATGACAAAGATCTGAGTCACTTTCACGTCAGGGATTTTTGAAGTATGTTATTTATTTCAGGACTACTTTGAACTGTGTTTTAGAAACAGACAAATGTTCTCTCCTTCAAAGCAGGGCACAACAAATGCCATTGCAGAATAAACAGCAAGGCTTGGTGTTTTAAGAAGCAGGTGAGCTAGAGATACAAGAAAAGCATCTTCTGATTTAAAGAGTCTAGTGTGCTGCAGGTTTTTTTTTTCCTTTTGAGAAGCACAGTTGTGTGAAAGAATATTAAATGGGACAACCACTGAATGTATATAGAAACAAGGTCCCACATAACAGCTAAAATTTCTATTCTCTTGTATGTATTTTTTAATGAAAAAGTTACCAAAGCCTATGAAACAGCATGGGCACTGAAGATGAAAAGAAAATGTTCCAACATTAGGAGAAACGGTTACAAAAAAAATGCTATTTTTAACCCCTATCTGCAGCTGTGAAGTTAAACAAATTTATATTAACCATTGAAACCAGCATCCCCCTTAAGGTCTTTTTTTTTTTTTTGTCACCACTCAGCATGCTTTTTTTTTTCCCTAAATTAAAGTACATTTTATTGAGTTTTGTTACAACATGTGACAGAAGAAAGCATATACTAAAACCTTCCACAAACATATCTGATCCAGGCATTCACTTAACACATGCATAAAAGTGGGCTTGCTAATATGCTTCAGTCGCACACAGCCAAGACCAACACACAAAAATTATTTTCTTGTTTCCAAACACAAATCTTTTTCTTCTGATGAAAAAAAAAGTAACTGATACAAAAGTTGCAAAGCACAGAGCTCCTGTCATATTAACAATAACACGTACCTACTGGAGGTGTGTGTCTTTGTTTTCTGAATCCTGGAGTTTTACAGCTTATAGTTTGACAATTGTAAGCTACAGATATCTTTTTTTTTAGGCATATTTGACTCTCTTCCTTGTAATTTAATTAAGACAAATATTGTGGTGTTTGATTGATGCTTTGATATAAATGCTGTAGCTAAGAAGAGGCAAGACTCTTTGGCTAAGAAGTATTATGAGATGAATAATTTATTCTGTAGGCATAATGTATCAAGGCAGGTAATTTAAGTAATCTTGCAACTACTGCAACTAAGTAATTAAGTGACCCAGAAGCATCAAATTACCATTGGCTATTTGAGGTATGCACAAAAGATTAATTTATACCACAAATCACTTATTTATATCATACAGATGTAAAATTATTGTAGTACATTTGTCTTATAACTGAAGTTACAATTGCCCAAATTTACATAAAGGTTCAGAATATGATTCTCTTATGACTAGTGCATAAGAAGGTTAAAAACTAGTTATTTTTGTACTGCTCTGGTATTTTACATGGTCAAGTGTTATCCACGAACCTCCATTTAGAACATGGAAGAACTTAAAAATGTAACAGGTTGTCCATGTGTTTCAGCACAGTACCTGTTTACCAGTGTGAATGTAAGTTTCCTTTCAAATTTATCCAGACTGCTCCTCTGACAGATCATCACTCCCAATGTGTTTTTTTCAGAAATTCCAGAATTTCCAACAGTATCTAAGAAGTGCTCCAGGCATCAGAACTGGCAACGTGATTACAAAATCTGAATAAGCTATAGATTCCTAAAACTCTTAGCTATTTTAACATATCTGGGTACTGAAATGGAGAAGACTTGTGTTATTCAAATTTTAGCAAGCTGCAAAATACATGTAAAATGTAATTAATTTCATGATGAGAATTACCTCTGAGTTTTTGCATCATATTGGGGGCCATGCTTTTTTTAGCATTGTTTATGAGGAAAAAAGAGCTGGCATGATGGGTATTCCCATAAGAACTGGTAAGTACAATGAATTTCCTAGGCTTAACTTTAATACTTAGAGGGAAATCTTCTGCCACCTCAAATGAAGAATGTCACAGACACCTCAGAGCTGGGGGAAGGGTGCAGTACTCCTGGCTCACACTACCTTGGTGTGAATGCAGCTTTTGTTGTCACCAAACTTGAATGTTGTTTTCTACCTGCTGCTATAGACCTGGTCGGTTAAAAACTAAGCGAGATAAGTACAAGGCGTTTGTAGCCCACCGCGTGCTTCTGTAAATCGAGGTGTTACTGCCAAAGGCTTCCCGGAAGGGCGGCATTGCCATCCCGGATACACCGCTTCGCCGGGACCACAATTCTGAGCTAGTTTATCCCATGCTGCCATCTCCTGGCAAGTAGCTCAGTTACAGAGAAGATGGTGAGTGAGGCGGCTCTGCAAAGCAGCAGCACGGGGAACAAAGCCGGCTCTGAGATGGCGGGCTCCGCCC
>NW_008600624.1:0-1751 GCF_000691845.1 Merops nubicus
TTCCAAGCCTCAAACCACAACAATCTGCAGATATTAATACATCTTCTTAAATAGCTCAAACAAATACAGTATGAAACGGTAGTCGCACAGGTTTTTACAAGCTTAATGGCCAAGAACAGACTTCTCAAGAGTTCAAAGTTTTCAGAAAGGGTACATAGGAATCACTACCATGTTGGAAGTATAATGTTTTGGACGGTTAAAGCCATCTAGATTTTTTTAAAAGGCTGTTTGCATATCTGTTCATTTCTACTACAGGTAAGACTAAAATCCATCTACTATAGTGTCTTATATAGGTACTGTCAGCAATTAGTTTATTTTTGTCACCTAATTTGATTGCTCTGTGTGCTTGTATTATGACAAAATTGAAAAGACATCATCACATTCTTATTTTTCAGCCAGAACCCTGACTTAGGGCATAAATTGGATGAACTTCAGTCAATAAGCAAGTGTTCAGAATTTTGCATTCTCCTCATTTCTTAATTCTGGCTTGCTATTTCAAGCTATTTGTAAAAAAAAAAAAAGTGGTCAATTTCTTAGTGATCTTTTTACGGTGCCCTTAATTTTATTATCCTGTCCTCGTAAACACTTATGCGTTTATTTTTACAGCCCTGTGAGATGTTTGCATTATGTTATCCTCTGTTCTGAGATAGAGAAAAGCATCAGAACATTGATTACTGGGGCAAGACGCCCGCATCTGCCATTATGGAACACCAGGAACTTGAGTATTCCAAGTGCTGTTCACCTGATATTATCCAAAACACATCTCCCTTTATCTTCTCTATAAACAGCTTAGAGTGGTGGTGATGGTTACTACTCTTTCCATGGACCTTGCAAGAACTCGTTGTGGTGTGGCTGGCGTTGGTGTGGTTACAGGGTACCGAATCTCTGCGCTGGCTCTCTGTGCATGGCCTTCGATCCTCCCGCTGGCAGGGAGGGGAGCCCTGGGCCCAGCACGCCTGCCCCTCTGCAGACACACCCGGGCCCTGCTCCTTTATAGCTCTGGCCCTGCTGTGCAGTTTGCCAAGCACAGCTGGGTTGCTGGATACTTATTGCCACGTGGATGGCACTGAAGGGCAGTCTGTGTGCAAAGCAGACCAAACCAAAGGTATTTTTTATTCCTTGACTCCAAAGTAGTGCCACAGGCCTTTCTTGAGACATCCATCCTGCTCCAAACATCTGAGGCGTATGGTCTCCTCCTTTTGAAAACAAAATGTTAGCCTTCTGTGTTCAGAGATTATTTAAATCTGGGAAAAATGAGTCACCAACAGAAGCGGGCAGGTGGATACTAGAAGTGTTCAGACTTGGTTATTTCAAGCAGCTAGAATGCTGTTTGGTAAGTGGAGCTATAGTGCCATCAGGTGGGCAGGAAGGTGAGGGAGTCCTTGGGGAGTTTTCAGTGTGTCGCTATTTCAGTAGTCTAGATTCATTTTGGATACAGATGATCATATATTAAAATTGACAGCTTAATTAGTGCTCGGTTCTGCCATTGAATTAGTGTATGAAACATAATTAGTTGCATAAAAAATGACAGAAAAACTTATGGAGTATTAAGTTCACCTCTCGATTCATAGAATCATAGAATAATAGGGGTTGGAAGGGACCTCAAAAGATCATCTAGTCCAACCCCCCTGCCAGAGAAGGTCACCTAGAGTACATCACACAGGAAGGTGTCCAGGCGGGTTTTGAATGTCTCCAGTGAAGGAGACTCCACAACCTGAAGGAGAGAGCAGCCTGTTCCAGTGCTCTGTCAC
>NW_008600625.1:0-2904 GCF_000691845.1 Merops nubicus
TGTTGTTGTGTTGTTGTTTTGTTTTGTGTTTGTTTTTTTTCTGAATGCGTTAAAAGTGTTTCTTGAGCAATTTTCATTTTTATTTATCTTTATTTTTATTTGCACATAGCCTGATTTTTTAATTGTCATTAGAAAGACACCAAATTTTTTGTTAGATGTGAGATTTCAGTATTACACTTTCTAAAAAAAACCCAAAGGGTTATTTTTTCTGCATTCTAAAATGATTTTATTTCTCTTTAGATTATTCCCAACAAATGTTCATTCTTTACAGTGCTGGCTGTTGTAGTAAGTTTGAAGAGATAGTAAGATTATATCCATGGAGATGTTTATAGTGTCCTGAACTTCAGCTACTTGTTGCCCTGAGGAACACAAAGCCCTAGTTTACACTATATGATTCTATGGTATTATTTCATTTAATGCACTTTAATATGTAACAGCATATAACATTGTTTTATTGTTTGAAGATACAGAAAAAAATCATAGATATGTTTGCTGATTTATTGTGTAATAATAGCAAACTACATGTGCTCATAAATAAAAGTAATATTCTTAGGCTAAATAGGACAATGAAATAATTGGGTATTACAGGTGAGAGTTGTTTATGCCACATTTGATAGTTAAGATTTCTGTTATGATAGAATATATGATGGCTTTGTTTTACATGTCACCGACAGAAGCAATTAAATCCAATCACCCTCTTATTTTTGAGACAAATGGACCTCATCTTGCCTTTTTTTTGTTACAAGTTATTATTGTCTTAGAAGTTTTGTTTAGCTTCCTGCTTTATAGTACTTGAAGAGCAAAGCAGAAGGGGAAAGAATTATTTATAGTTCTAATTTTGCAATCAGTCAGATATGTGAGCATAAACCCTTTTCTTCAGGTGCTTTATTGCTTCTTTTCACCTCAGATCAGATGGTGACCACCTGTTGTCTATCACCATAATCTTACACAAACAGGCTGACAGAAAGCAGTCTCATCTCCTGTGACCAGTTTGGTACAGCAACTGAGGGGCTGTATCCTGAAAGGTAAATTGTGAAAGCCAATTCAGATAATGAATAAAGATCAAGCAGGTGTTTAATGTTAAGTACTGAACATTAAAGCCTTCTCCAACGTTCTGCTATCAAAGTGCTGTTTATGCTCAATTTTATTACTTTGATGGCTTTTCAGTGTTAAAAAAATTATGATGTTGACAGTTCTTTTTTTCTTTACAACTTTGATAAAAAAAAGGAGGTGGTAAAAGTATGAAATTAAAGGAAAAATGTAATTGAATGGGTGCTAATGCAAAACTTTTGACTATAAACTTCCTAAAGAATTTAAAAAGTAGAAGATAGGAGATAAAAATCTAGGAAACTGGGAAGTACTATATGCATTACCAAAAGTCAGTAGCAACAATTACCAGGTAATTTAAACTTGATGTCCCCTAGTATTTTTGTGTTCTGTTTGCAATAATGTGGGAGCTCTAATCTGAGATCGTTGGTTATTGATTTGTTGCTTGTCTGTTCCCTGGGAAAGTCAGATGAAGATCAGCATGACAATATTTATAGGCTGCATCTCATCTGTGGGATGCAATCCATCTTCGTTAAGTTCAGTAAAAGTGATAGATAGCATTTGGCAACGTAATGATGTGATCACTCTACCATTGCCTTTGTAAATCATAAGCTGTTGCATTCTCTTGTGTAGATATTTAATCAGTTATACACCCCATTACTGATTTAATTCAGAATGTCAGTGGCAGGTGAATAATGTGAGTATTTGTATATTAATATCATATTGTATTAATGTTCCTTTCATTTAAGTGTGCTATTCATGTGAAAATCATAAACTGTTGCTTCATGGCTAGAATAAATTTAATCAGTGCTGTAGGCATCAAATGCCATCAGTGTTTTAATTCAATATGTCAGTGAAACAAATGTGTTTCTTTTCATTTCCAGTTTCTTTATGCTTTACTAATTCAGAATATTATATGATGCTTTGAAAATACGAAGCTGAGAGTAAACAAATTGCTAATTTTCATCCTGTCAGTAGATTTTGGGACTGAATCCCCCAATTGTAGCATCAGGCAGGATGAGTACTTATTTCTGATATATTTTAAAGTAACTGAATATATAATGATAAATTGACTAAAAAAGCCTAGTGCTCTAGAATATCCCTTAAGGAAGTGTGAAATAACTAAATATAAAATTATACCTGTGCAAAGCAGTAATGATAGAACCCTGTACTGCAGTTGCTTTGAAATCTTCTCCAGTGTCCTGTCTTTGGCAACCTGAAGTTGCTAGGTTTTAGTTTTAAAGAACTGCTAAAAGTGGATAGAGACCCATTTCTAGGACTACTTGTGTCCTCAGTTGGCACCTATTTTTCATTGATAAAAGGATTTATATGAATTTTGGAATACTTCACTAACCTTTAAACCTAGTTTAACCTAGAAACAATTTAAGCTAACAAAAAATATTGATATTAGCACTGATAACATTATACTGAAGATTTGCCTGTCCTATACTAACGGTACTTTATCCAGCTCATACTACATGCTAATCAGAAAAAAGTTAGTTGTATTTTCTATTGTAAGAGTAGATATAAATCTTGGGTCACTTTAGCACCTACTCTTTAAGTCTTATGCCATTGACTTGGAAATAACTTTACTTACAGACTTTTAGAAGTATTAAATTATTCTCTTCTATATTTGTGGAGTTCTCAATTCCATAATTAAGGAACATGATAAAATTAAAAGTGTATTGGCAAATAAGAGTGCCTGGTAAAATCCTTCCAAATTTATACTTTTGTTGGAGCTGAGAAAATGGACTTAGTATGTGTGTGCAGTAGACAGTCTTGCATTTGGTTAGTTTTCTTGTCTTACATCAAAGGCAATTGAATGTTCGGGGGGGGGGGGGGGGGGGGGGGGGGGTT
>NW_008600625.1:2935-13513 GCF_000691845.1 Merops nubicus
TGTGTGTTGTTTTTTTTAAGAGTAAAGCATATTTTTTCACTTTGAATTTTTTTTGTGTTTGTGAAACCATTATCATCACAGGCTTATCACCTGAACATTTTGATGGTTTCAAATATAATTTTCCTCAAAGATGTAATCATCTCTTTAGGAGCTCTCTCTTCTTCTTTGAAAAGCATGTATCCATCAAGCAGTTCCTGAAGTTTTTATTTGTGATAAAACATTTTCTAAACTGGATATACAAGTTTGATTTCAGGCAGCTTTCATAACCTGATTTTGTTGCCAAGTTATTTTCAGGCTTTATTTTTTTTTCTTTTCAGTCAAAGACTTAATCATTGAAATTCCCATTAAGATAGAGACTTTTTTAATCTTATTTTCTTTATTTTCTTTTAAAGTTATTGGTGCTGTTGTATTTTAAATAAGATGTTTTATTGATTGGTTTATTCTTGTTCTACTCAGAGCATATGTATATATGGCAATTTTTTTTTCAAAACTGCTCATCTTAACGTATTAAAACAAGAGGAAGATGCATTTTTCATCTCTGTGGTAGACGTTTGCTTGTCTCCAGACATGACATAGCCTCCTGTGACTCTCTTCTCAAAAATTATAAATTGTTATCTTATAAAGAGTAACATTGAGTTGAACCTTCTTCTGTCCCCATTTAAAGACTTGATATGGAATTGCACTATGATGTGCTTCTCCAGTGTAAGAATATCCAGCTATACTTTCTGATCCCTGTAGAAAAATGAAGTTCTCTTCAGTGTAGAAATTAGAAGTAAACATACGCATCTTGTATTTGAAGAGCACTTTCATCATTCTGGTTGTGTTTTAATTCATCACATCTAGCTGTGGCAGTAACATCATTATCTTTTGTCTACTACAGAAGAGTTTTAGGCTATGTTGTGTGAACAGTTTGTTTTCAAATTTCTTGGCAGATTCAGACAAGAAACAAAGCTGGAGTTGAGAGCAATTCAAGAGGTTACATAGGGGAAATTATTATTTTTTTTTCCCTCTATTAGTTATCTTTGAAACAGAGAGTGGGTTTTGCAGCAAATCTTAGTTTAATCCTCACCTCTTAGAGGGTTATGTCTTTAACCACAAGGCAAAGGCTTGAGTTGATTTTTCTAAATACTTCCATAATAAAGGTGAGGAAACACACAACATTCACAACATTCACAGATATGAAAGTTAAAAATAGTGCAGTAAATGCCCTGATGGTTTCTTCAGTACGAATAAAGTGCAGAATTGTTCAGAAAATGTCACTATATCTATATTTTTCATTAGAACTACTGAATATCCCAGGTTGGAAGGGGCACACCAGGATCATCGAGACCAACTCCTGACTCCACACAGGAGTACACCTAAGAGTCAAATTGTATAACTAAGAGAGTTGTCTAAATTATATCAAAAAGCATTGGTTTTAATTTAGATAATTGTAACTAGTGGTAAATTGTGATTCAGCCTATAATTTTAATGGAAATTAGTAGATTGTCAGAATTGTATTCCTGGCTCTATATTCTAACCTTTATCACACTTACTAAGTTTTATTTTAATTTCACAGCTAGTGGGAGATGTGCAAGAAGTGGCTGGGAAGTATATCAGAGCCCATATCTGAACTGTACAGACTTCTGCCCATGGGAGTGATCCCTAAATCCAGAGCAGGGAGCAGAGTGCTTCATGTATGCAGTGCCTGGCGTGGTGCCTCTAGGATGATTTGGGCAGTCCAGGTTCTGTGTAGTGTTTCTCTGGCTCTCAGAAGTTATTATTTGTAGTGTTTCTTCTGGCTCGCGCTACCTAAAACAGTGTGTTGGCCAGATGCCAGTCCTAAAAGTGATACTTTGATGTTCTGATGGCAAGGGTATATTTTTTCTTGTTCTGAAGCATGGTTTGAGAAAGTTAAGCTGCGTTTGAGGGGTGGGGGTTTTAGTGGTTGTGAGGTCTCTGTAGGCATAAGGAACGAAACCTGATGTGATCTTACTGCCATCAGTGCATTTTTTCAGAAAGCATAGCAAATTTTGGCCAGAATAATACATGGGCTACATCTCAGAAGGCACTAGTTGTTTCATTCCAGAAGGCTGCCCTGGTATAAACTAACCTGCAGGCAGTGTGGGTTCTCAGGGGTGCAAGGGCCAAAACTGCAGCAACTGGCTTTCTCAGGGCTTTGTATAAGCAGACGTCCCCAGAAGCTGCATCAGCTGCAGCTGATACTCCTGCATCCAGGCATGTTCTAGCTGGCTTTCAGATACTGCAGCCACTCTGCACATCTCTGGCACTGCATTTGAAAGAACTGGTTATCTTTTTTTCACTTGGTGATTTCTAAACAAAAAATAAACCCTTTTCTGTGTTCTTCAATATATTTTGGTTCTTAAAATTAAAAATAAATTACTAAGGAAACTAAATATTGCGTTCAAAGCAAGAATACATGTAACCCCTTCATATTTTTTAAAACTAAAATTCTTATCACAATCTTTGCAATGCTCAGAAGAGGTTTTATGATTTTCAAGTTGCCTTCGATGCCATTTTTACAGTTAAAGTCAGTCTTTTTATGTTACTTGTGAGGGAGCTAAAGATACCTTTTCTCATAAATTCCCCTTCATAAGTAGGAAAACCTGGTTTACATAGTCACCTCCCCTTAACAAATATCACATTTTTTTTTTAATTCTTTCTTCTTTAAGACAAGTCACTGAGACTTCTCTGCAGATGTGTCATGAAAATATAGTCAGAAGATCTCCAAATGCTTTAGAAAGAGGAAAAAAAAAAAGATAAATATTTATCTCATAATTTTGATTTATTTACCTCATGGTTTTGGTTTAGTGTTACCACTTTCAGTGTGATCAAACTTATTGTGGGACTTTCTCCTCTGTGCATATGAATTGTATGGTGAAAATTACATCTTCCAGCAGGCTGAATGTAAATTGTAATAACCAGTGTAATGTAATCCTTATTATATTTCTATATTTTTGCCTTCTGTAGCTCATTAATAAGCTGCATGAACCTTCTGGTCTAAAATTATTTGTTTCTAACAAAATAATTGAAGTAATCAATGTACGTTTCTGTAGTAATTCAAAAATAATGGTAGGAAATAATTACTCCTATTTCTCACAGTCTGTCACTTTTATATATTGCAATCAGACACAATTTATCTTTTCTGGACATTAAATATATTCTTTAGCTGCTTATTAATATTTGCTTTTGTTTCAAAATCATTTTTTTATGTAGAATGAAAGTGTGTGGTATCGTGGCTTATTAAAACGATGTATTACTGTGGAGACCTTCAGAGTTGGTCTTTTTTCAGTATTTTTCATTTTTTTTTAAAAAAGCCTATACAGTTAATAACAACAGGACACTTTGATCCCTGTTAATGTAATGTGTATTTGTGTTAGAAAATACACTGGAAGATAACACTAAATAATACAAGTAATTAGTGGAAACGTGCCCAAGATTTGGCTTAAATGATGTTTGAAGTTGTGAATAATTACTGCTGTCTTGAATAAATGCTTGTTATTTCTAATGTATTATCTGGGGACACTGTAGTAAAAATATTAATTTAATGAGTGTTAGAATTGACAAATATAATAGAGGGATATTAATAATGGTCTTACTCCCTAGTTTTTTTTTAAATCAAATTTATGCAAAAATAAGACGACTTTGGTTCCAATTAAACATAACTAACACAGCTGAAAAAGCTGAAGAGAAGTGACAGAGTCAATAGGCTGAAATATTTGAACCCTGGGATTCTGCAGGATCAGCTTGGAGGAACAGAAAATCAAATGTCATGTTAGAAGGCGTTTTATTTGCTCTGTCTGTAACCATGTCTTCCAGACGTCGGGTCGGTGGAGGGACTTGCCTATCACAGAGCTTGGGACACTCTCTACTGGACCAGCTCGGTCACGTCTTCCATCACGAGGCACACCGTGGACCAGAGGCGCCGAGGGGCTTTCCACCGGGAAGCAGTCGTGGCCATGGCTGAAGATGATCATCCGCACGTCTTGGCTCTGGATGAATGTCAAAAGTATGTCTTATATCTTCCTTACCCAACTTTAATTTTTGCCTAAGGAAAGGGGCTCAGCAGCACTTCTTTATTTCACAGTCAACTAATACTGCTGAGCCCTATGAAGGTGAAGTAGATTTCTTTGTTTAGGCAAATGTTAGTATTAATTATTTTAAAGCAATTGCAGAATTAAAACAGAATGTTTTATATGCTTTTATGTTTCAGATGAAATAATCATTACATTTTCATGGTATGTTAAAAAATTCAAGCTGATTTTAAGAAAAGTGAGCTAAATGCAAATTTTCAGGGGCAATCAGTTTATTGATTTCTTTTGTCAGACATGTTACTCTCATTGCTTAAATAAATCCAAAGCTAATTTAAGCATTTACGGAAAAGAATCTGAGTTTCATGTGTGGCCCATTTTGTGGCCCATTGTGTGGCCAATTGATAGGCCCATGTGTCTATTACAAAAATCTGTGTTATATAAAATTATATAACAAGAGGTGTACATTGACGGTGCTTGTGGATAACATCCTGGAAAGAAGCTTAATTTAGTTCTCTTCTTGCCACTCTTAACACTGTGCTTCCTAGTGCTTCCTAGTAAGATGATAGAAGGGTTTATATTTCTACTTCAGAATCTTGCTAGTAAGTGTATTACAAATTTGAGCTACTTTAATCTTCTTTGTTAAGTCTGGAAGAAAGGCAACCTTCTATTTCTGTTTCTTGTAACTGTCTCCCCTTAGGGGAGGCTACACTACATGTTTCTGCCTTGTTAAGTTCTATTTTTAACTTGTGATAGCTGAATGTACAGTGTACATGGGTAGTCAGGGAGGTTTTTTCCTTGTGTTACTTTGCATACAGTTTATGCAAGTTAAGAGTTTATACTGTATTCTAAAATACAATTTCTCTCACTAGCCTAAGAAAACCAATTTAATACTGATGGAGATTGCAGTGAGAAGATGGGCGGGTTCTGACTGGTGTATAAATTAGATCCACAACTAATTCCAGAACTACTTTTCCACCATTGTTTTAGTAGTAATAGTTTAATAGTTTTAATGCAAAGTAGCATTGTTTTATTAGTAGCAAGTAGCATTGATCCTCCTTCAGAGTATATTGAGTTCTCTTGGTTCCCCATTATCAACCTTCTGTGTACCAGTCCTTTGGTCTATATCACAGTTCTAATATGGGAAAAGCTGCAGATTAACTTCACTGCCAGAAATTACTAATATGCACATTAGCAGAAATAAGTTTATAACATTACACAGCTTATATCTCTCTGTCACGGTATATTAGTATAGAGACATGATCAGGATTGAACAGACCTGCAAAGAGAAAAAAAAATCTATACTCTGTATACAAGTTAATGAACTAGGAAACTGCTATAATTTATAGAATGTTGGCTATTACATTTTCCTATTCACCACTGATTGTCACAATTACTTAGAGATGTCATTCATAATTGTCTAAGAAAGGATACGTTCTTTCTGTTGCTCATTTCATAAAGAATGAAATTATAAAATGTATCTTATGATTTTGTTTGTTATTTTGATTTTAATGCAGCTTAATGTTTTGGACTAACTGGAACGAGCAGCTCCCAAGCATCATGAGATCTACCCTCTCAGGGAAAAATGCACAGGTTATCATTAGTACAGATATTCTGACACCAAATGGACTGACCATTGATCATAAGGCAGAGAAACTTTACTTTTCAGATGGCAGCTTGGGAAAAATTGAGAGGTGTGAATATGATGGATCACAAAGACATGTAAGTAAAGCAAAAATTCCAAACGTATTCATTAGAGATCTCTTTGTTTGCATTTGTAAGTGTCTTCAAAATGCAGATGTTACAAAAAGATCATTAAGAGAATGTAGAACTAACTTCAGTGGAAGAGGCAGAGAAATGTTCTGCTTTATATAGGAGGATTATAACTTTCTTTTCATTGCCAAACTTTTTTGAATGAACTAGAATTTCTTTTGTGCAATGCTTGAGTATTACTCTACAAATCTTAACTTTTTTTCCTAACTATACACTTTCAGATGAATTCAGCCACAGTCCATTACTCTTATCACAGTGCAGTTTGGTGCTCTATTAGTCTCACATCAGGTAGACCTTTTGCCTGGAATATGCTGAAGGCAGTTGATCTGTGCTCACAGTTTCACTGCTTGTTTGGCTCTACTTCCCTCACATTTCATGCAGTCTTCCCTTTGGGTATTTTGTACCTCCCAAAGTGCAGGATAAAATGTGATAGGCCGTGTTCTCGCTTGTAGTTTCAATTCCCAGCTCTGCAAAATGATGTTTTGTAGATCATCTCACTGTCATCTCTATTAATGTAAAAAAAATCCTTCACAGACTGTACAAAATCTTTGAAATATTTTGGGCTGTAAATGAAAATTAAATATTTTTCTCAGATCTTATGCAGGAGAAGTCTCACATACTTTGTTTAGATAAAATTGCCTTATCAGAGCAAATTCATAGAACCATAGAATGTCTGGGCTGGAAGGGACCTCCAAAGGTCATCTAGTCCAACCCCCCTGCCACAAGCAGGGACATCTCCAACTAGATCAAACTACTCAAAGCTTCATCCAGCCTGATCTTGAATGTCTCCAGGGATGGGGCCTCCACCACCTGTCTGGGCAGCCTATTCCAGTAGTCTGTCACCCTCAAGCTTGTAGCACTGGAGTAGAAGGAAAATCAGCATGACTAGGCAGATATTTTGCATAATTTCCTTTCTCCTTTTCCGTTCATTTGTATAAATTAACTGCAGCTTCCTAATGTCTTCAGGTGCAGTAAGTGTATCAGAAATGTGACAAACCCAATCTGTATGGATTGTAAAGTATATAATGTCTGCTGTGAAAATTGATGAACTTGTTGGGTTTTTTGCTCAGTAATCTGCCTGAGTATCTGAGAATAACATAAAGAAGCCAGTTTGGTTTTCTTTGGGGTTTTGTTTTGTTTTGTCATTTGGGAGATAAAAATGGAATTGCTATCTATCCTTCTTAAGGATGTACATAAATAATAATATACATGCCAGTGTATATTATTCCAGTGATTTGCTCTTATTAGGTACATTACCATCTCTATGTACAAAGTTGTTTGTCTATGTCACCACTATTTTTGTCATATTTATTAGAGAAAAGGGAAGAATATCTCATGTAGATCAGGAATAGAAAATAATTTAAAAAATAATTTCCTTTATCTTCTAAGCTTTCTTCAGTTGTTTTCTCTGAAAGTACCTCTTTCTAGCTTGGATGTTCTTTTGTTCCTCTTTTAGGTCTATGTAAGAGGGTATAGCAACGTATGTATCACAAACATGAAATAGGAGATGATGCAACTTAGCTGCAGAGACGTTACTAAAATCCCAACATTTTATCAGACCTTTGGTTTTCAGTTTGCATCAGCAAGACAAATTGGTCATTCTGTTTTCTCAGCCATTGAACAATGGAATTTTTCGTTTTCCTAGGATATTGCCTCTTAGTTTGGCTTTCTGTCATTTTAGCTGTTCTTCTCTACACAGTAAATATAAAAACTCCTGAAAGCAGTAAGCTGAGTGCAACATGCTCTTGCAAGGCTTTTTGGGAGCTCTAGTATGTTACCTGGATAAAGCTACACTGCTATTGCTTGTCCTACACCAATACCAAATCAACTAACTCTGTTGTCGAAAATACTGACCTGAGTTCTCACATGCTGTGAGCTTTGAAACAGAGTTGTGTGTGTGTGTCCTGGGTTGTGAAGGCACTTTTCCTGCAATGTTAGGTGGGGATTCTCACACCAGAAAAACAACCACCAGGCTGCATCACTCAAATCTGCACTTCAGCTCTCCTGGCCTCAGCACTTCAGCAGAGTGCTCAGCACTGCGTACGTGTGTTCTCACTGACACAAGGGTGCCAGAATCCAAACAGGAAATTCTATCCTTGACCTACTGAAATAATATTTCCAGGGCAGCTCTTTCTCTGCATTCCTGTGCTGTCCAGCTTGGCGAGATCTCTGATTTCTGTAGCATTAGTATGATAAAAATAATAATAATAATTCCACTATATTAGTGATCTGAGATTCTTTAGGGTGTCTCAGCAAGATCCTGCTATCAACCAGCACTCAAAAATAGTTTAAGCATATTACCCTGTTCCTCACTAACTCTGCCTCATTGCTTTCTGGTTTCAGTTAGCTTAGCAAAGGTAGAAATTGTAGATAGAACATTAAATGCTGATGGTAATGTAAAGAATTTTCTTCCAGATAGCAGCTTCTTTCTTCATTCTACTCACCATAATAATCTGGAACAATGAATGGGTAGAAAATAATTTAACAGTATTGAACTGACTCTTTTTAAGTGGATTCTAAGAGTTTATTGATTTTGTGTAAAGCTGATATTTTAATACTAGTATTTGGTTGCTGGAGTACTCTTTCAAGTTTGGAATATTTTTTTTGTGATTTTTGTTCCCTTTTTGTACTTGGAAGGGGCTTGGGTTATTTCAAGAATTTTTTTTTTCTGTTCTGTCAGATCTTCCTGTTTATAAAACAAAAGGGGCAATTACCTTTTTCAGAGTTCCTTCCCCTTTTTCTTCCATTTTTGCTCCTGCTTGTAGCTGGATATAATATTGTGGCCACAGCTGTTTTTAGCTGCTTAGTGCTTTAATTACAATATTTTGTTCATGAAAACAGAGGCTGAGCCAAAGCAAATAAAGCTGATTTTATGTTTTGGGTTTATTTTTCCAATAAATTTGAGATTTTTTTTTTTTACCCCTTCTTCAGTGTTGAATATTTGGCAACATTTTACATATCAAGAACCTAGAAATACAGTTAATTTCCTCTGAATAGAAGTCTGGTTATTTTCTAACATCCAGGTTGCAGTGGTTTGATCTCACTTATGGTTTTGTGGGCATACAGGTGTGATGGTTAAAATCCGTATGGCTGTGGCTTCAGGGGTGTCTCCATTAACTATAACCTTTGTATAATTGCAGCCTTCTAGTAATTATAACTTTCAGTTTCTAGAATACAAGTATTTACTCTGTTGGAATTCTGTGTTCACGCAATTAAACAAATTCCAAAGTTGGTGTTCAACTTCTCTTATCTTCAGTAACTTTTTATCAGATCTGTTCTTCAACCTACTAAATGCAGAAATGGAAGTTGAAGGTTTGGCTGTGCATTTATGAAAAACCTGACTTTATGAATGATACTAAAATGAATTTTCAAACATGTCATTATATTTAATCGTAGTACATGTATGATTGAGTACAGCAGAATAATTTTGGTCACCTTTTGGAAGGTATTCATGAATCAGCAATGCTACTTTAAGAAGTGGATGAATAACTCACAAAAGCAGAGTAAAAGTAACATTGGCCAAGGTAGCCAGAACAGAGATAAATTATGCAAAATATTAACAATTAGAAAAGTAGAATGTTTAACTCTGTTAAAATCAGAATGTGCTAAAATGTCTGAGAAAAGGTTCTCACCAAGATCTGAACATGAGCAGTTAAAAATAGGACGGAGGTCCTGAATGTAATTCTGAGTTGACAAATCACATTGCTCTATTCTCTATATAATAATAATCAGGTGTGAAAACTAACTCAAAGGAAAATAAAGTCAACCAGAAGGCAGATATTTTAATTATTTTGGATTGTTGTATAGAAAAAAAAAAAAAAGGGCATACTCCTCCTAAAAGAATTATTTCATGAGTTTCTAGTGCTTCCTTGTGATTTTGTTAACACGAGAAGCAAGAGTGGAGAAACAAAGAAAAGCTACTAAAATTTTATGTTGTTAGCACAACACGCAGAGTTTGCCACCTGGGCATGTAAGTTCATTGTGTTTTGCTGCTCCTATTCCACCAAATAAGATTGTTTATTGTTGGGCTCCAGGCTTGATAGAAATTAACTAAAAGAAGGAGTTAATGATCAGATGAAAATAATCTCTAAAGCTATGGGGAATAAGTTTGTTTATAATACCTCAGGATCCCATAAAATTCTTGGAGATTGAAATGGAAGTAACATTGAATGAAGTTTGTCATTGTCATTTATGATGTTGAAAATAAATACTATATAATTAATATGCATATAATTGCAAGGAACCTGGTTGATATAGTCATAATTCACAGAGATGTGTGTTTTCCATCTGAATGGCACTGGAAAGTACAGCCCTGTTACCAACAGTTGCTTAATACATCGTTCAGCTGAACTGCAGCTCTCAGCAGCAGATGGAACACTGCAAATTTAGTTTGCTTTTCAGTTTCTTAAAAGTTCATTTCTAGCATGGAGAAATAAAAATTAATTGGTAAAGAGGAAGCACTTTTGATTTTATTGTATCACGCTTGGGTAATTCTGTGGAAACAGGACTCTGCTGTTCTCATATATCCACTGTATTCTCTACTATATGGTTGCAGTTTAAGTCATTATGAAGGTATTCTTGAAATATACAATAAATTAAGAGAAAAGGTCTGCATTAAAGATATGACAATGATGAAAATTTGGTCTTTATTCAGACCAATCAACAAAAAACAGTATTTCTTTTTCTGCAGGGTATAGCAGTGATTGGCACCATTGTTCCACAAAACCCAACATTTACCTAGACTAGAAATTCTTTTTTCTTTGGTGGCAGCAGG